>NC_048307.1:39258402-39321536 GCF_013100865.1 Trachemys scripta elegans
GTACCTTAGTTCGAATTGGGGCGGGTAGTGTAGACCAAGCCTTAGATGCTTCTCACCACAGGCTGGCTGGTTGCTCTTCAGCCAGGCTCTCTCCTTTGATCAGCACTTCAGTCACTTGGTGTGGTGTCTGTAGATGGAGGTGGAAGAGAGAGGAAGACCATAACAAACGTCTCTCCCTTTTATCATGTACTTTCTTCCCTCTTGGCTTTGCCCCCCCCTTCAGAGTCAGGTGAGCATTCTCATAGTCCCAAACTGACCAAAGGAAGGGGGGTGACTCACTTGAGAGTCCAACAGATCCTTTTTTGTTGCCTAGGCCAGTGTCCTTTGTTCCTGTGAGGCTGGGCTGGGTTTGTCCCTTACATGCCATGATGAGGTGTGAACTGCCCCTCTGCTTCTAGAGAGTTTTGCCTGGGCTTGCTTTAAGCCATGAGGACACATTTTCAGCCTCAAATATATACATGAAATTACAACCTATAACATTACTATATCTCAGTGCATCATGAGCGAAGGCACCCAACATGACAAACTTTGCATTGGATACCACACAGTCATATTATAAGGATGAACATGGGGGTGCTGGGTGTTCCCCCTGAGGTACAGAACATCACACCTCCCCCCCTCCCCTTAGTCAGTGATTAACCCTCTTGCAGTCAACTGTCTCAAAGGCAGTTTGTGTTACAGTTCTTTTGGCATCCAGCCATTAAGGCCATGAGGCGGTATGCCTCTTTCCCCATTCACACACAGCAAACCAGGTTTTTTTATGGGTTCTCTGCTGTGATAAGCTTTAAACCTGTTTCCAGGTATTAATTGAAAAGTAGCATTAACGTAAGGTTTAACATCAGTAACAAAATTCTTATCCCAAAACTTAACATTAATACCAAAAGTTTTATCACAGATGGGTGTTTACAAGTATCTTTGGCACCATGTCCTCTGTTCAGATAGTGTAGTTTGAGGTTAGTTTGTTCATTATTCATGGTGTCCTTTGACTCTCTCCTATGTAATCAGTCACTGCCTTTTCCTTCCCTCCAGTGTTCCTCTCTGTTTGGGCTCTTAATGTAATCATGTTTCTGGAATTTTGGTGCCTTAGGGTCTGGCAAGATAGGTGTTCAGAGGGATCCTGCACATTGGCTGGCCCTTTGGGGAGCCATCTCCCAACCCCAGGACTGTACATATGCAGAAAATCCAGCTCCTAGTGCCCTGGGCATCCTGCGCCAAGTGACTAGTGAGGAGACATTCCTGTAACCCCACTATTCCTTCCCCAGTTTCCCCCTCTGGGCCCCCTCCTAAGACACATTTCTCTGTGCTCCCTAGTAAGTTTTCTGTCTCTTGTTCATCTGCAAAACTTTGCAAGCTAACAACTGAGACAGTTTCCTTAATCACTGACAACACCTGCACCAGAGGGCATGTTGCCTCCTGTTGGAAAGGAGCTAGTCTCATCCCCTTGCATACTTGGAAGCACCCTGCTTCCCTGTGTTGGAGTCACAGGAATCCTCACTCACCTAAGTGGTTTCTGAGATCCACTGCCCCTTCTCTGGGCTCTCCTCTGGGACACATTGTTCTATGCTCCCTAGAGCCAGTTTTGCCTCTGGTTCAGCTGTGACCTGCTGGCAGCTAACAACCTGGACAGTTCTCTCCCTGGCAGGCATTACACCCCCATCCCTTCCTGATGTGGTGTTGCCTCCAGCTGCAGTGCAGGAGTTGGTCTCAACCACCCTCCCACCTGGAAGCACGTGTCTTCTCCCTGCTGCAGAAGAACCAAGGAGACTCTCTCATTCTCATCCACACCACATGGGTTTTAACTAGTGGCATGAGAATCTGCTTTTGCCCACCCCCACAATCTCTGCCATTTGGCCAGGTAGCATACTGGTCTTTGGGACCACACGCTGCTTAACCAGAGAGATCTGGGCCCCTGTATCCCTCTGCCCAAAGTACTCCTGCCATTAATTTCAACAACCTTAACATGCTCCTTGTCTGGTTCTGCAGAGACTAATCTCACAAAACCAATGGGATAGAAACCCCCCAAGCAATTGAAACCTATGTTGAGGACAGCAGAACTAACATGAGTTATTGGTTACTTGCTTCCTCCTAGCACAGGGAAGTTATTCCTCAGGTGATCAGTGGAATTACACGGATAGCACCTTATGGGCTCTTCTGCTTTTACAGGAGATTTGGGATGAGGGTTAGAGGGATGTTTTTGGGTTAGAGAATGCTTAGGCTCCCAACCCCCTTCTCTCTTCCCAGGGGCAAAAGGGGATCCTCCCTTCCCACCAGTTTTAAACCCCTCTTTCTGTGGCCTGCCCTCAATAGATCCCTGAGTCTCTTCAAAGACATCAGCTAAAAAAGCCATCTCATCCACAGACTTTACATCTTTATCCCATAGACACGGTTTTAATTTGGCCTTACATATGCTTAGGAAATGCTCTTGAGCAACAAGATCCAATATTCCCTCAAAGCTTGTAACACCTTTGCCCCACTTTCCCATCAAATCTTTCACTTTGTTCACATATTCCCCATTACTCATACCAATATCCCTCTTAAGATCTCTCTAAATTTAACTACGTTTCAGGGGTAATCTGAAACTATTTTGTGAAGTTATCTTTAAATTTACAATAGTCTAAAGCATCTTCAATAGGCATTCCATTGAATACATTTCGAGCTTTACCAGCTAATTTCGCAATTAGGGTAGGAACTCTCATCAGGGATTTCATGTATTACACACAGTCTTTTGAAGGTAGTCAGATATTCAGTAATATCATCCTCTTCACTGTATGCAGGACATAAGTGTTCCCATTTGTGGATTTTTGGAGTGATAGGAGTTGTTGGTCGGGGGGGAGGTTCTGGTTCTGCTTCTCTAACAGGTCCAGCTGGTGTTTTCACTCTTACTCTTTCTTCTCTCTCTCTCTTTCTTCTGTGTGCACCCTCCACTCTGGCTGACTCTTTTTCTTTTATCTCCAGTTCTTTCCCTTGCAATAATCTCTGGTGCGCCCTCTCCTTTTCTACAACCTACAGCCTAAAAAGCTCCAACTTTGCAATCACTTCACTGCTTTCACTCATTTTCCTGCTTTCCTGTTCTTACTTCCCTTTCCCGAAATAAACAAAGAAAATAACAAAACTGTGACCTCCTCCTAACTGTTCTTAGACACTGCACTTCAGACTCACTTAAAATCACAAATATCAGTGCTTAAAGTGTGAACTCCACTTGGAGTAACAAGCTGCACATACACCCTGCTCGCTGTGCCACTGTGACGTTCCCCTCTGGTGTTGTCTGGACCAGAGATCTGCTAGGTTACTCCAATCCTTGACTCTGGGAGCCAGCCTTACCCTGCTCTGCTGTGAGAACCCCTACTCCTGGGCTGTTCACGCACAGCCTGTGGCATGTAAGCTGCTCCTTGGATTGTGCAATCGAATGACACTAGCCAATATCTCTGGTCCCAGACACAACCCTAGGAAATCCATTGCTATCTACATACTGCACAGACCACAGTGAGAGATTATGTCATACACTAGCAAAGAAACTGAGGAACCACCTGATCAGCATCCTATACAGCAAACAGGAAAACATCAAAAAAGAGCTCTCCAACCTGGAGACTTTCATAAATAACCAACCTTCCACACAAATGGACTTTCTTAAAATAAGACAGGAGATCTACATTACACACTTCACCTCTCTACAAAGGAAAAAGGACCGTAAGCTGTCTAAAACCCTACCTGTCACATGGGGCCACAACAGTGGTACCCCTAACTCACCCAGCAATATCGTCAATTTATCCAGCTACACACTCAACCTGGCAGAAGAGTCTGTCCTATCTCAGGGACTCTTTTTGCCCCACCACCCCCACAAACATGATACAGTTCTGCGGTGATCTGGAAGCCTACTTTCGCCATCTCTGACTCAAAGAATACTTTCAAGATAACACTGAACAGTGCACTGATACACAGATACCCTCCCACCAACAACACAAGAAAAAGAACTCCACGTGGACTCCTCCTGAGGGTCGAAATGACAGTCTGGACCTATACATAGAATGCTTCCGCCGGCGTGCACAGGCAGAAATTGTGGAAAAACAATACCTCTTGCCTCATAACCTAAGTTGTGCAGAACGCAATGCCATCCACAGCCTCAGAAACAACCCTGACATTATAATCAAAGAGGCTGATAAAGGAGGTGCTGTTGAACAGGTCTGACTACCAAAAGGAGGCTGCCTGACAACTCTCCAATACCAAATTCTATAGGCCACTTTCCTCAGATCCCACTAAGAAACTGCACTATCTACTGAGGATATTCCCTACACTAACACAGGAACAAATCAACATACCCTTAGTGCCCCGACCAGTGTTATTCTATCTACTACCCAAGATCCACAAACCTGGAAATCCTGGACACTCCATCATCTCTGGAATTGGCACACTCACTGAAGGACTATCCGGTTATGTGGACTCTCTACTCAGACCCTACGCCACCAGCACTCCCAGCTATCTCCGTGACACCACTGATTTCCTGAGAAAACTACAATGCATTGGTGATCTTCCAGAAAATACCATCCTAGCCACCATGGATGTGGAGGCTCTCTACACAAACATCCCACACACAGATGGAATACAAGCTGTCAGGAACAGTATCCCTGATGATGACACAGCATAACTGGTTGCTGAGCTCTGTGACTTTATTGTCACACCAAATTATTTCAAAATTGGTAACAATATATACCTCCAGACCAGTGGCACTGCTATGGGCACCCGGATGGCCCCACAAGAATTCCACCAGAATTTCAACAGCTTCCACCCCACCATTAACCTCAGCCTGGACCAATCTACATGGGAAGTCCACTTCCTAGACACCACAGTACAAATAAGTGATGGTCACGTTAACACCACCCTATACTGAAAACCCACTGACCGCTATGCCTACCTTCATGCCTCCAGTTTACATCCCAGACACACCACACAATCTATCATCTACAGCCAAGTGCTGAGGTACAACCGCATTTGCTCCAACCCCTCAGACAGAGACCAACACCTACAAGTTCTTCACCAAGCATTCTCAAAACTACGATACCTGCATGAGGAAATAAGGAAACCAATCAACAGAGCCAGACGTGTACCTAGAAGCCTCCTGGTGCAAGACAAGCCCAAGAAATAAACCAACAGAACTCCACTGGCCATCGCCTACAGTCTTCAGCTTAAACCTCTCCAACGCATCATCAGAGATCTACACCCCATCCTGGACAATGATCCCTCTCTTTCACAGACCTTGGGAGGCAGGCCAGTCCTTGCCCACAGACAACCCGCCAACCTTAAGCATATTCTCACCAGCAACCACACACCGCACCATAGTAACTCTAAATCAGGAACCAAACCAAGCAACAAACCTCAGTGCCAACTCTGCCCACATATCTACACCAGCAACACCATCACAGGACTTAACCAGATCAGCTACAGCATCACCGGTTCATTCACCTGCACGTCCACCAATGTAATATACACCATGTGCCAGCAATGCCCCTCTGCTATGTACATTGGCCAAACTGGACAGTCCCTAAGTAAAAGGATATCTGGACACAAGTCAGATATTAGGAATGGCAATTTACAATAACCTGTAGGAGAACACTTCAACCTCCCTGGCCACACAATAGATTTAAAGGTAGCCATCCTACAGCAAAAATACTTCAGGACCAGACTTCAAAGAGAAACTGCTGAGCTTCAGTTCATTTGCAAATTTGATACCATCAGCTCAGGATTAAACAGACTGTGAATGGCTAGCCAATTACAAAAGCAGTTTCTCCTCCCTTGGTGTTCACACCTCAACTGCTAGAAGAGGGCCTCCCGCTCTCTGATTGAACTAACCTCGTTATCTCTAGACTGATTCTTGCCTGCATATTTATACCTGCCTCTGGAAATTTCCATTACATGCGTCTGATGAAGTGGGTATTCACTCACGAAAGCTTATGCTCCAATACATCTGTTAGTCTATAAGATGCCACAGGACTCTTTGTTGCTTTTAACCCTAGGAACCTCTGTCTTGCAGTGTCCAGTTATGCCCGCTTCGCAATGCAAGCTTATGAGGTCATCAATTTGACAAATTAATATGTACCAGGCTTGTTATCCCAAGGGGAGTCTGACATGCTTCAAACCAAACACACTGCTTCAGGTAGAACAAACAAACAGATTTATTAACTACAACGACTGACTTGTTATACTTAGATTAAGTGTTTGTAAGTTGAATTTGGTCTAATGAAATAAAAGCAAAATGCATTCTAAGCTGATCTTAACACTTTCAGTGCCCTTACAAACTTAGACGCTTCTCACTACAGGCTGGCTGGTTGCTCTTCAGCCAGGTTCTCCCCTTTGATCAGCGCTTCAGTCGCTTGGTGTGGTACCTGTAGATGGAGGTGGAAGAGAGCATGGCAAACATCTCTCCCTTTTATCATGTCCTTTCTTCCCTCTTGGCTTTGCTCCCCGTACTCCTTCAGAGTCAGGTGAGCATTACCTCATCGTAGTCCCAACCTCACAAAGGAAGGGGGGGTGACTCACTCAAGAGTCCAACAGATCCTTTTTTGTTGCCTAGGCCAGTGTCCTTTGTTCTGTGAGGCTGGGCTGGGTTTGTCCCATACATGCCCTGATGAAGTGTGAACTGCTCCTGGAGAGTTTTTACCTGGCTTGCTTTAAGCTGTGAGGACACATTTTTCAGCCTCATAACTATTTACATGAAATTATAACCTATAACATTACTATAATAACAATGCTCAGTACGTCATGAGCCTTCTGAAGACACCCGACATGACAAACTTTGAATTAGATACCACACAATCATATTATAAGGATGAACATGGGGGTGCTGGATGTTCCCCCGAGGTACAGAACATCATACAGCTTTGGTCAGAAATGCTACTGTGCTCCTTTCCCACCCAGAGCACCATGAGTAGGACCCTATGAAATTCATGACTGTGAAAAATGCATCACAGACTGTGAAAGCTGGTCTCCCCCCGTGAAATCTGGTGTGCCTTTACCCTATACTATACAGATTTCATGGGGGGAGACCAGTGTTTCTCAAATTGTGGGTCCTGACCCAAAAGTAAGTTGCCGGGGGAATCACAAGGTTATTTCAGGGGGATTGTGGTATTGCCCCCCTTACTTCTGTGCTTGCCTTCAGAGCTGGGCTGCTGGAGAGCGGCAGCTATTGGCCAGATGCCCAGCTCTGAAGGCAGTGCCCCATCAGCAGCACACAAGGGTGGCAATACCATACCATGCCATTCTTACTTCTGTACTGCTCTGCCTTCAGAGCTAGGCATCTGCCAGCAGCCACCACTCTCCAGCTACCCAGCTCTGAAGGCAGCACCGCCAGCAGCAGCACAGAAGTAAGGATAGCAGTACCACTATCCCACTACAATAGCCTTGCGACATTCACACACACACACACATACACACACCATTCCTTTTTGGGTCAGGATCCCTACAATTACAACACCATGAAATTTCAGATTTAAATAGCTGAAATCATAAAATTTACAATTTTTAAAATCCTATTGTTGCCGGCCCAGATGGGCCCCGAGGGGGCAACAGGTTTGTTGCCCGGTGTGCGCCGCACCAATAGACACACCAGGGGTGGAGAAGCAAACAAAGTTTATTTGAGAAAATGGTGCAGGGAGACAGGCATGTCTCAAATCAAGCACAGCACATACAAGCAAGTTTCCCCTTTTATATTCCAAGCTGTTTGTGTGTAAGCTTTGTTCTGTTACTCTTCCCTCTCCCCTCCCGTCCCGAGCAGTTACAGCAGGTACACATTGTGGCTTGTTAGAAAAGTTTCCCATTCACCTGCTTATCTTTGGCCTTGTAAGGCCTGTGCGCACGCAGTCTTCCCCCCTTCTTTCTCCGCCGTCTTATCACTACATTTGCTAGTATGAGCGAAACTGCAGCTGTCTGCTAGAAAAGCTGACCATCACATTTTCTGCTACAGCATGTAAGCAGTTAGCATGGAAGTAGGTGAAAGTTCACAAGATGGAGTTACTGTGGCTCACTTAGACCCAGAGCAAGGGAGTTTCATCGGCACTTATGGCCTTCCATCGCCCCCCCCGAGTTACCTGGTAGCTATGCCTAGTGCCACCAACAATCCCTCCTTTGAGAACACTCAACAAACCTTTGGCAGAGTTTTCTCATACTCTAAAGACAAAATGCGATTAAGCTCCATGCAATTGGGATCATCAATGAGAGAGTATAAAGGAACTTCTGGGAAATGGGAGGTACAAATCTTACGTATGAGCACTTTACAGCAAGTGAACAAAAGGAAAAGGACAAAATGTATCACAACACCTGTGAGCAAGATGCAAACAATGCCTCCCCCTAGTCCTCCTAGACTAGGTAACCAACCCCAAAGGGAATCAAAAATAGTGGGTTCCCCTTCCTGGGCCTTCCACTGGTTCAAGGCCTGTTCGGCTGACAAGATATGCTTGTTAATATCCTGTGAAAACTCTGGGACATAGGTACAACATTCTTCTCCAATCAGAGCACAGACCCCGCCCCATGAGGCTAACACAAAGCCAGCAGTTGAAGCTGGTACAGCTCAGAACTAATGCTTTTCTCTATGGCCAGGGTATCATTGGCAAACTGAGTGAGAAATTTAGAAAGTCTCCTGTAGAGTTGGGTTAGCCGTCCCACCCAATAAGTAGGGAGAAATATCATCCCAAACCTGTCTCCTTCTCCGATGGGCTCAATGGTAGCTCTCAAGGACCAATAGTACCTAGGGCGACCTGAGGGAGCCTGGGTGAGAACACGGAGGGGAGGAGCGAGATAGCCTTTGTAACAGCTACCGTGCCAACCATGAGGAAGCCATTTATAGGCACTATTACCACAAATCCAGAATGCTTCACCATAACTAGCCTTTCCATTGTTACCTTGTAGGTCCCGTAGGGTGGCTTGTGAGGAAAGGGCAAAGAATGCAGCGCCGGTTTGCCAACTGGTGGCATTTAGTAAAGGAACAGTGAGACTTATACCAGGGCCAATATAAAATCTACATGTACTAATGCCTGCAAACCAGGCATGATTACTTGTACTGGCTTGCTGATAACAAATGAAACCAGTGGGTGGAAAGCATAAACGAATAGGTTGGGGCTTAAGAGTGCTACTATAGTGGGAATTCCAAGAGCCATTGTGTAGGCCATAAGGAGCATCCACAGTACAGTTAGATCACAAACTTAAATTGTCAGAGGTGCTACTGCTGGTAACCATCCACCTTTGACAATAGTCCGACCAATTTTGGGGAACTACTGTCCAGGGCAATCCAGCCAAATGGTGGGGAGTTTGGGCACATATCCAACAGTGGGAGAGATTAAACTCATGGGCAAAGGCAATTTTCAGGGCCTCATAGGTATTGGTAGCCATATCTGCAGGGATGGCTCCCCATCCTGCATGCGATGTGGGTGAAACAGTAGGTAACAGAAGGATTGCTCCTGTGACAAAAAGGAATGTTGTGAGAGACCCTAAACCTAAACCCATATTGTAATTACAACAACCCAAATGCCCAGAAGATAAGAATTATTGACACCAAACAAATCAAAAAATAAAAGGACCAGGACCATAGGCTAGGTCGGCCTACTGTGAATAGATAGAACCAATGCTCAGGGTTCTCGTGGGGAGTGTGCTGTGGCTGTTCAGAGAGATCACCAGGCATTCCCAGTGACCTTACTGTCTTTTGAATAACAGCTTAAGTCCCAAATCGTCGCTGGCAGTCTTCTCTGCAGGCTGGACAGTCCACTGTTCAGGAGTGGGTACTGCTTTCAGTCGAGAGTGATGAATCCAGTTCTTGTGTCCTTCAACCTTTGCTGCCATGTGGGAAACTAGCAGGACGGTGTGGGGTCCCTTCCACTTCTCTTGGAGAGGTTCGTCCTTCCAGGTCCGAACGAGAACGGAATCACCAGGTTGAAGGGCGTGGACAGGGGCATCCAGCAGAAGAGGCTGTGAATCTTTGGTGTATCTGTGAAGAGAAGAAAGAACAGCAGACAAAGAGCACATGTACTGAGACAAAAAAACACACCCCATTTCCCACTCTCCTGTCAGAACCGGTGTATCATTCAGAGGCCATGCCCTTCCAAACATAATCTCAATGGGACTAAGCCCTAACCTGCCCTTGGGGAGAGCACGAATGCGAAGTAAAACAAGGGGCAAAGCATCAGGCCACTTAAGAGACGCCTCCTGACAGACCTTTGAGAGGTGTCACTTGAGCATCTGATTTGTGCGTTCCACTACTCCACTGGCTTGTGGTTGCCATGGTGTGTGGAACTTCCAGGGGATTTGCAAAGCACTTGATATCTTTTGAACAACTTGTGATGTGAAGTGTGTTCCGTTATCAGATTCCATCCACTGGGGGAGTCCGAAGCAAGGAATGATCTCCTTGACAAACTTAAGAGCCACCATTTTGGCAGTGTTGTTACGACATGGGAAGGCTTCAGGCCATCCACCAAGACGAGGAGGTACCTGTACCCTTGGGTCCTGGGAAACTCAGTAAAGTCTATTTGCCACACCAATCCTGGGCCTGGGGTAGGTTCCAGAGTGGCTGGCAACACTGCTACTCCTGGTCGAGGGTTGTTCTTTTGGCAGATTAAACATTCAGCCTGTACCTGTGATGCTAGGGGTTTAAGTCCAGAGGTTAGAAAATATGTATTCATAAGCTGGGTAAGAGCTTCTCTGCCTGCGTGTGTGGTTTGATGCACTTCAGGATTCTCTAACAGTTTTGCCTGGTACCGAGCAACCCGAGCCTGTGTGAGCCAGAGACCACCCTTAGTATCCAGCAGGGCTTGGACCATATGGGGAATATACACTTGCACAGTTCCTCCCAGTGTCAGTTTTTCAGCTTCCCCAAGCACTAGGGTAGTGGCTGCGACCGCCCTCAAGCATGCTGGCCACCCCTTTGCAACTTGATCCAGTTGTTTAGAAAAATATGCCACAGGACGTTTCCAGGCACCTAATAACTGAGTAAGCACTCCCAGGGCTATCCCTTTCCTTTCATGCACATACAGTTGGAACGGCTTAGAAAGATCTGGCAGACCTAGGGCTGGGGCATCCATCAACTTCCTTTTCAAGATTTTAAATGCCCTGTCTGCTTCTGGGGACCAGTGAAAGGGGTCATGATCCGTTCCCTTAACACATTCATACAGAGGTTTAGCCCACAGTCCATACTCTGGGATCCATTATTCTGCAAAAACCTGCCATGCCCAAAAATGCTCTGAGCCGTTTACGGTTGCTAGGGATAGGAACTTGGCAGATAGCCTCCTTTCTGTCATTTGAGAGCCATCTCTCTCCCTGCCTGATGTGAAATCCCAGATACTGTACTTCAGAGAGTGCAATTTGAGCTTTGCTTCGAGCTACCCTGTATCCTCGGAGTCCAACAAAGTTCAGGAGACTCACAGTAGCTTTGAGACAAGGGATTAGACCCACAGCAGCAATTAGCAAATCATCTACATATTGCATGAGCAGGGCTTTGTCCTCATTGTCCCACTCCTCCAAGTCTCTGGCCAAAGCCTGGCCGAACAGAGTGGGGGAATTTTTAAATCCCTGGGCCAATACTGTCCAGCAAAGCTGCTTTTTAACCCTTCTGTTGTCCTCATTATGCCTGGCAATATTTTGCAGATCTCATAGTTGCTTGGGCACATTCAGGCCCCCCTTCCTTGGTTGTCAGCCAAGTCTTAGCTGTGAACAATGTCCTTGGATTGGGCCAGCATGACTGAGCTTGCTAGCTATATTTTCCAGTTAACTCGTTCTGTTCTTTTTCCTTCTCCCTCTCTAAGGATATAAGCCCTATTTGCAGTCTCCAAGATCTGAGCCACAGACATTCCCATTAAATCCTCCTTTTTCTGCAGTTTCCTTTTAATATCAGGGGCCGCACGGCTGGTAAAGATACCCTTTATAATTGCCTCAGTTGCCTGATCATCTGGGTCTGCATTAGTAGTTTGCCTGATGGTATCCCAAATACGCTGCAGGAAAGCCACTGGACTCTCTTTTGATTCCTGGATTAACTGATAAGGCTTTGCCCAATTGTTATGTCTGACAGCTGAATGCCGGAGGCCAAACATAAGCAGTTCCTTATAGGAGTTAAGCATTCTCAAATCCCTCTCCTCATTTGGATTCCACCAGGGGTCCGCTATGGGAACAGCAAACTCAGGCAGGGGCTTGCCTTTTCTGTCCTCATTATGCCTTTTCTGTGCCTCTTCCCTAGCCTTGGCTATAACCTGATTCCACTCCACCTCAGACAACAAGGTTCTCATCAGTATATTGATTCATAGATTCATAGATTCTAGGACTGGAAGGGACCTCGAGAGGTCATCGAGTCCAGTCCCCTGCCCACATGGCAGGACCAAATACTGTCTAGACCATCCCTGATAGACATTTATCTAACCTACTCTTAAATATCTCCAGAGATGGAGATTCCACAACCTCCCTAGGCAATTTATTCCAGTGTTTAACCACCCTGACAGTTAGGAACTTTTTCCTAATGTCCAACCTAGACCTCCCTTGCTGCAGTTTAAACCCATTGCTTCTTGTTCTATCCTTAGAGGCTAAGGTGAACAAGTTTTCTCCCTCCTCCTTATGACACCCTTTTAAATACCTGAAAACTGCTATCATGTCCCCTCTCAGTCTTCTCTTTTCCAAACTAAACAAACCCAATTCTTTCAGCCTTCCTTCATAGGTCATGTTCTCAAGACCTTTAATCATTATTGTTGCTCTTCTCTGGACCCTTTCCAATTTCTCCACATCTTTTTTAAAATGAGGTGCCCAGAACTGGACACAATACTCCAGCTGAGGCCTAACCAGAGCAGAGTAGAGCGGAAGAATGACTTCTCGTGTCTTGCTCACAACACACCTGTTAATACATCCCAGAATCATGTTTGCTTTTTTTGCAACAGCATCACACTGTTGACTCATATTTAGCTTGTGGTCCACTATAACCCCTAGATCCCTTTCTGCCGTACTCCTTCCTAGACAGTCTCTTCCCATTCTGTATGTGTGAAACTGATTTTTTCTTCCTAAGTGGAGCACTTTGCATTTGTCTTTGTTAAACTTCATCCTGTTTAACTCAGACCATTTCTCCAATTTGTCCAGATCATTTTGAATTATGACCCTGTCCTCCAAAGCAGTTGCAATCCCTCCCAGTTTGGTATCATCCGCAAACTTAATAAGCGTACTTTCTATGCCAATATCTAAGTCGTTGATGAAGATATTGAACAGAGCCGGTCCCAAAACAGACCCCTGCGGTACCCCACTCGTTATGCCTTTCCAGCAGGATTGGGAACCATTAATAACAACTCTCTGAGTACGGTTATGCACCCACCTTATAGTAGCCCCATCTAAATTGTATTTGCCTAGTTTATCGATAAGAATATCATGCGAGACCGTATCAAATGCCTTACTAAAGTCTAGGTATACCACATCCACCGCTTTACCCTTATCCACAAGGCTCGTTATCCTATCAAAGAAAGCTATCAGATTGGTTTGACATGATTTGTTCTTCACAAATCCATGCTGGCTGTTCCCTATCACCTTACCACCTTCCAAGTGTTTGCAGATGATTTCCTTAATTACTTGCTCCATTATCTTCCCTGGCACAGAAGTTAAACTAACTGGTCTGTAGTTTCCTGGGTTGTTTTTATTTCCCTTTTTATAGATGGGCACTATATTTGCCCTCTTCCAGTCTTCTGGAATCTCTCCCGTCTCCCATGATTTTCCAAAGATAATAGCTAGAGGCTCAGATATCTCCTCTATTAGCTCCTTGAGTATTCTAGGATGCATTTCATCAGGCCCTGGTGACTTGCAGGCACCTAACTTTTCTAAGTGATTTTTAACTTGTTCTTTTTTTATTATATCTGCTAAACCTATCCCCTTCCCATTAGCATTCACTATGTTAGGCATTCCTTCAGACTTCTCGGTGAAGACCGAAACAAAGAAGTTATTAAGCATCTCTGCCATTTCCAAGTTTCCTGATACTGTTTCTCCCTCTTCACTAAGCAGTGGGCCTACCCTGTCTTTGGTCTTCCTCTTGCTTCTAATGTATTGATAAAAAGTCTTCTTGTTTCCCTTTATTCCTGTAGCTAGTTTGAGCTCATTGTGTGCCTTTGCCTTTCTAATCTTGCCCCTGCATTCCTGTGTTGTTTGCCTATATTCATCCTTTGTAATCTGTCCTAGTTTCCATTTTTTATATGACTCCTTTTTATTTTTTAGAACATGCAAGATCTCGTGGTTAAGCCAAAGTGGTCTTTTGCCACATTTTCCATCTTTCCTAACCAGCGGAATAGCTTGCTTTTGGGCCCTTAATAGTGTCTCTTTGAAAAACTGCCAACTCTCCTCAGTTGTTTTTCCCCTCAGTCTTGATTCCCATGGGACCTTACCTATCAGCTCTCTGAGCTTACCAAAATCTGCCTTCCTGAAATACATTGTCTCTATTTTGCTGTTCTCTCTTCTACCCTTCCTTAGAATTGCAAACTCTATGATTTCATGATCACTTTCACCCAGGCTGCCTTCTACTTTCAAATTCTCAACGAGTTCCTCCCTATTTGTTATAATCAAGTCTAGAACAGCTTCCTCCCTAGTAGCTTTTTCAACTTTCTGAAATAAAAAGTTGTCTGCAATGCAGTCCAAGAATTTGTTGGATAGTCTGTGCTCCGCTGTGTTATTTTCCCAACATATATCCCTCATCACCACCAAATCTTGGGCTTTGGATGATTTTGTTAGTTGCTTAAAAAAACCCTCATCCACCTCTTCCACCTGGTTAGGTGGCCTGTAGTAGACTCTTAGCATGACATCTCCCTTGTTTTTTACCCCTTTTAGCCTAACCCAGAGACTCTCAACACTTCCGTCTCCTATGTCCATCTCTACCTCAGTCCAAGTGTGTACATTTTTAATATATAAGGCAACACCTCCTCCCTTTTTCCCCTGTCTATCCTTCCCGAGCAAGCTGTACCCATCCACACCAACATTCCGATCATGTGTATTATCCCACCAAGTTTCAGTGATGCCAACAATGTCATAGTTGTATTTATTTATTAGCACTTCCAGTTCTTCCTGCTTATTCCCCATACTTCTCACATTTGTATATAGGCATCTAAGATACTGGTTTGATCTTTCCTCCCAGTTTTGTCCTGACCCTCCTTTCTCTCTGCTAATATAGCCCACACTCCCTCTTGTTTCCGACCCATCTCCCAGGTCTCCATGTTCCCCACTTACCTGTGGGCTTTGCTCACCTGTCCCCGTTGAACCTAGTTTAAAGCCCTCCTCACTAGGTTAGCCAGTCTGTGTCCAAATAAGGTCTTTCCCCTCCTCGAAAGGTGAACGCCATCTCTGCCTAGCAGTCCTTCCTCGAATAGCATCCTGTGGTCTAGGAAGCCAAAGCCCTCCTGGCGACACCATCTTCACAGCCAGGCATTCACCTCCATGATGCATCTGTCTCTGCCCGGGCCCCTACCTTTGACAGGAAGAATCGAAGAGAATACCACCTGCACTCCAAACTCCTTCACCCGTACTCCCAGAGCCCTGTAGTCACTCTTGATCCGCTCAGTGTCACACCGCACAGTATCATTTGTGCCCACATGGATGAGTAGCATGGGGTAGCAGTCAGAGGGCTGGATAATCCTCGACAATGCCTCCGTAACGTCTCGGATACGGGCTCCCGGCAAGCAGCATACCTCCCGAGATGAAATGTCAGGGCGACAGATGGGCGCCTCCGTCCCCCTCAGCAGAGAGTCTCTGACCACCACTACCCTACGTTTCCTATTCGCAGTGGTGGCAGCAGACCTCCCAGCCTTAGGGGTACGAGGCTAATCCTCCTTTACTGTAGGGGATGATTCCTTCTTTCCTGTATCAAGAAGAGCATAACAGTTGTAATTTAATGTGTATATAGTTATGAGGCTGAAAATGTGTCCTCATGGCTTAAAACAAGCCCAGGCAAAACTCTCCAGGAGCAGAAGGGCAGTTCATACCTCATCAGGGCATGTATGGGACAAACCCAGACCAGCCTCACAGGAACAAAGGACACTGGCCTAGGCTGCAACAAAGGATCTGTTGGACTCTCAAGTGAGTCAAACCCCCTTCCTTTGGTTAGTTTGGGACTACGATGAGGTAATGCTCACCTGAGTCTGGAGGTGGGGGGGGGGGGCAAAGACAAGAGGGAAGAAAGAACATGATAAAAGAGAGAGATGTTTGCCATGCTCTCTCTTCCACCTCCATCTACAGACACCACCACCAAGCGACTGAAGCGCTGATCAAAGGGGAGAGCCTGACTGAATAGCAGCCAGCCAGCCTGTGGTGAGAAGCATCTAAGTTTGTAAGGGCACTGAAAGTGTTAAGATCAGCTTAGAATGTGTTTGCTTTTATTTCATTTGACCAAATCTGACTTGTTGTGTTTGATTTATAATCACTTAAAATCTAATCTTTTGTAGCTAATAAATCTATTTGTTTATTCTACCTGAAGCAGTGTGTTTGGCTTGAAGTGTGTCAGAGACTCCCCTTGGGATAACAAGCCTGGTACATATCAATTTGTTAAATCGATGAACTCATATAAGCTTGCAGCATCCAGCGGGCATAACTGGACACTGCAAGACTGAGGTTCTTAGGGTTGTGTCTGGGACCGAAGATATGGGCTAATGTCATTCAGTTGCACAATCCAAGCAGTGGCTGGCCAAAAGTGCTCACTCACATAGCTGGGAGCAGCTTACATGCTAGAGGCTATGCATGAACAGCCCAGGAGTGGGGGTTCTCACAGCACAGCAGGATAAGGCTGGCTCCCAGAGTCAAGGATTGGAGTGATCCATCAGATCACTGGTCCAGCTAACCCAGGGGAACATCACCTCTTAGACATGGGCTTGAAGTTCAGGCTCTATGCCCAGCCCATCTGAGCTTCTCTTATGAAACAGCCAAAGAAGCCTACAATTGCAGTGGTAGCTTTTATGATGTGGACACCTCTGTGTGAGATTCGCTTTACCCAGGGCCACCAAACAGTCATCTACGATCTGTATTGTAGATGATGTGATCTTAGAGGCAAAAGGCTCATTAAGCCCCCCAGTTCTCCCAATCCTCTAATTCTTTGAACCAGAGGGTAGGAGGTGCAGAAGGTGAAGGAAGAGGAAGAAGCACAAGACATTGAGGATATCTGAGGCTGAAGGCCTTGCTGTTAGCTAGGCATCAGAACACAGGGAGGACTTCTGTTCTCCACCAGATGCCTGCATATTTGAAAGCTAGTGGCGAGTGTCTGTTCCATTTGTCTGCCCCACTTGCTTAGTAACACAGAGGAGCCAGTTCAGGAGGTATGAATTGTTTGGGGCAGATGTTAGGATTCCGCCTTCCTTCCCTACTGGCATTTTTCTTGACACACTGTGCTTCTGTCCGCAGGTGTGTGCGGATTACAGACACTGGACTCAGTTACTTATCCACCATGTCATCCCTTAGGAGCCTGTACCTCCGCTGGTGCTGCCAGGTAGGTGAACAGAAAAGGACAATGCAAGCCACGCCACTTGCTAGGGTTAGCTCTCCTTCAACGCATCTCCCCAGTAGGGAGCGACTAACACACTGGAACAAGGTTCCTCTATTAAATCTTCCCCTCTGATTTCTCTCTGCAATGGCTGCCTCAGCTACTGTGCTTTGAGATCAATGGATTGAAAAATGCCATGTCAGTGATAAGTAACATGATTGTGATGATAGTAGCAACTTGCCTGGGGCACTATTATTAAGTATGGATAAAGTTACCCAAAACATCTCCAGGGGATGCATGTGGAGCCTGTAGAATATATGGCATTTGATGCAGAGCAAAATGGCTCATTGCAGGTAGATGCTCAGTAAGTTAGCAAGTAGCGAGCATTGGTGTCTATTGATTAAAGCAGTGAATTGGGAGTCAGGGGATATGGGGTCTGTCTCCACTCTGACTTTGGTCAAGACATACAACCTTTCTGCCTAATTTTCCCCTTCAGTCAAAGGGGAATGATAGCTACATCCCAGTGGAGAGGTGAGGCTGAATGTATTGGTGTGTTTTTAGAGATCTTCCAGTTGAAGCTGCTAGTGAAAAGCAAAGTAGAGTTCATTCTTTTAGTTCTGTATTGACAGTCCAGGATCCCCTCCTCCCTCTTCTGTTGTTTTAGGTGCAAGACTTTGGCCTGAAGCATCTCCTGGGCATGAGAAGTTTGCGCCTGTTGTCTCTTGCTGGTGAGATCCAAACACTGGTTTATTCTTGAGATGATAGACTGGTTTCTGGAGAAGGGGAAGCCTCAGTTTGGGGACAGGGCCACGACATAAGGGATAATCCTGGCCGTGTCACAGTCTCGTGAACCACCACTAGAATGTTATGGGAGACTGTTGCTGGGCCATAGCACAATGGTGGGCTGACAGGATGATCCTCCAGCCTGGAATTACCCTTTGTGGAGGGTAAAATTGGCCAGTGAGAGGCAAATGCAGGAGGCAGGTCAGCCCCTGTAAAAAACAGAGGGGCAAGGAGAAGACCCGTCCTCCTCCTTTCTCTGTTGAGGAAGAGAGACAGTGAAGGAACCAGTCCAGACAGCTGGAGGATTTCCTTCACCCGGACATTCCATGCTGTCACACACTGGCTGTGTCAATTGCTATCACCCAACTCACTTTATCTAGTGCCTGTTTGGTCTTTCCCTGGGGTACTCCAGCTAGAGCCCATCTCCCACTCCGGACAGCAGCACTCCCAAATTCTTTCTGAACTCATGGGGCCTGGTTGTCAGAAGTGCTGAGCTTCTGAAAAGTCAGACTGAAATGAAGAAGTGCTCAACACTTCTGAAAATCAGACCTTCAGGGCCAAATTCCATCCTAGGGTCTGCAGAGTTCCCAGTCACTACAATTCATGACAGCTCCATACAGGGCAGAGACTGAGCCAGAGGGTTTCATTTCTTGCTACCCACCTCAGGCTTCAAGGCATGACTTTTACCACCACCTTTCCAAGCAGTTTGAATCGGAGTCCTGTTTCTTCAAAGGAGTTCTGAGTTGCGTGAAAGTGTTTGACTGGAATGGATGTGCCAATGTCAATTAATTGTGTTTGCCCTGCTCCATCACATGACCTTTCCTTCATTCCCAAGGAAAGCCTGATGGAGAAACTTGAGCTTCATTCTCCTCACTCTGACACTGGTGTCAATCAGGAGCATGAGCATGTCAAAGCAGACCCCATAGATTCTAAAAATTCTCACAGGCCACAAGTCAATGGAGAATCCTAGAAAAGTAGGGCTAGCAGGGCCCCCAAGAGGTCATCTAGTCCATCCCCCTGGTACTAACCCACTAATGCAGCCTCATGCAATCTTCTCCCCCCCCGCCCCAGTGAGTGTCACATCAATGTGACATTTTGTGTCACCACCACCCTGCAGTGATCTGCCCTCCCATCTGTTCATGGTTTATGCCACTCAAGACCATTCACTGGATTTATGTCCTCATTTGCTCTGCTGTGCTAACAGAGCTACTACTCAACCTGCCCAGGACCCAGATGCGGAGGACAGCATAAGTTAAAGATAATAGTGCTAGGAACAACCTCAGGTCAGTTTCTTTGGCATAACAATAATTGCTTGTATCTCATGTTCATGAGTCAGCTTTTCTGACATAAATTACTTACAATAACGATTGAGATCAGATCAGCTGTTTAGTTGTGAGATAATGGTATATTTGGCCTTTGTCAAAAAGGCATTTGCGAGGTATGATCATGGAACCATTGTTATGCTCTCAACAGAGCTATTCATACTCCATGGCTCACCTGACTCCTTGCTCTGCTGGTTTGTGCGAAGAGAAAAACATGTTTCCCTCTGAATCAAAACAGCAGCAGCACTTTTGAGCATCACTCAAAACCTGATGACTGAATAAGAAAATAGCACAAAAGGTTTCCTGTTAGTCACTTTAAGTTTACTGGCTTTCTGAATAAGGCTTGGGGACAAATGGTCTCTGCGCTACTTACAGTGGCGTAAATCAGGAGTGACTCCATTAATGTCCACAGAGTTATGCCAGCATAAAGGAGATCAGATCCAGGCCTTATGTCCTGTAGTGGATGGATGCAATGCTGCTGAGAAGGTCTAATTGGGTGGGTTGGTCCTGCTACCTGCAGATGGGAGAGCATGCTACAGCAGTCCTCCCCAGCCCCAGAGACTCAGGCGGTCTCCCCCCCACAGACATCTCTGCTGTCTTGCGGTATGTCTACACTGTATTTAAAAAAAAAAAAAAAACCCTGCAGCAGCAAGTCTCAGAACCTGGGTCAGCTGACTTGGGCTCACAGGACTCATTGGACTCATTGCCGTGGGGGGTTTTTGCAGTGTAGTCGTACCCCTAGAGTTTAAGGCCAGAAGGGACCACCAGATCATCTTGTCACAGTCCACCAACACCCTCCAGCACCTGCACACCAATCTCAGCAACCAGCATTAGATCAAATCATTGGAGCCCTCAGGAGCCTGAACTATTGTGTGCCAAGTCAGAGAATAGGAAGGACTGAGGTTCACCATTGCCCGAAGCCCCTGTGATGGCAGAAAATTAATTTAGTGGGATACACCCAAATGATCCTAACAGGGCCGACATGCAAGGGACAGGTGATGGAGCCTGATGGCATTGCTCTCCCTTTTGCAGCTGGTATTTAGAGATGGGCTTGACTGATAGCAATCCAACCCCCACCCCACAAAGCAGAGGGATGGCTAAGCTCTTCCATGTCTACCCCAGATGGTAGTACATCATAGCTTCTTGCTCACTGGGCATTTCCACCTTCTGGTTTCAGGCTGCCCGCTGCTGACCACCACTGGGCTCTCAGGCCTTGTCCAACTTCAAGACCTGGAGGAGCTGGAGCTGACCAACTGTCCTGGTGCCACCCCTGAGCTGTTCAAGTATTTCTCCCAGCACCTGCCGCACTGCATGGTGATCGAATAAGCAGCCCCAACCTTTGGAGCTGTCTCCTTCAATCCCAACCCAACACTGATCAACCAACCAGAGTTATCATTTTGTTTTAATTTTATGTTTTGGGAGAGATGCTAACGACGCTGTTGATTTAAATCACCCACCATGTGTACAGCAATCAAGAGTTAGTTAATCACATCAACGCATTGGATGAGGACACCTAGAGAGAGGGATATATGCTGTCTCCATAGAGATGGGCATCCATCTGTTCCATAAGACGCAATCTCCTGCAAGAATCTCTCTGCAAAGTTTGTAAATTTTCCATGCCTCCATCATCACTCATCTTCTTTGTAATGGTCTGTCCTGAAAAAAAAAATTATTTAAAAATCACAGCTAAACAAAATACCAACAAAAAATGAGCAAACAAAACAAAGCGAATGAATTACCACGATTAGAGAGTTGGGGCAGGTTGGCACGGTTTTATGTCCTGCGTGGTGTCCCCCCTCAGTGCTGGATCCCATGTGGTTTCTGCCCAATGTCTCATGTCACAGCAGTTAGAAGTTCCTTCTGAGACCCCCACACTTCTGTGGGGCTTGGTGGTGAGTCTGGGGGAGGGGCCTAATTGGAGCCTCTCCCCATTCTGGATGGTTGAAACCAGTGTTTCCATCATGGCATATGTTGGCAGGAGCTGAGCCAGAAAGCTAAGAAGAGAAGAGGAGAATCCTGAGGGACAGAGAGACTCGAAGGAGAAAGGATGAAATTCCTGATGCCGTGTGTTTGCTCTGTCTCTTAATTACTTCAGCGGGACACTGCAGGGTCTGCCACGCTGGAGACATTTTAAAAAATAAACTGACCAACGCTGTGAAAGAGAAGCACGGGGCCTGTTCTGAGGCTTTTGGCAGGCCGGGTGCCTTCTGCTCCAGAAGATGGAGCTGATATGTTGACCGTGATCGTCTTGTTTTCATTGAAAGCACGGATCCATGAGCAAATTTCCTGAGACGCAAACAAACCCACTTCCCCACCCAATCCTCTGAAAACCCAATAACCCCAAGGTCACATGATCTTGGGTAGACGGTCGCCTACTGCTGTTTTCATTTTGTTAATAAGATGTTCTTCTCAGAACAGCCTGCAGCCTTCGCATGCTAGCTTGCTTCAGTCTTGTGGTAAAGTAGGTTCTGGAATGCGCAGGGGCTGGGAGGGCCTATGGAGCAGCCCTCTGCCCAGCTCCAGTTCTCTTCCAGTGTGAAGCTGGTGTGGCTTTGTATCCAATCCACATACATTTATTGGAGTACAGGTTTAACTGTGGAAACTGGGAGCCTAGAGCAGCTCCCCCTCCTCCACCAGCCTGAGCCTCCTTCATCTATCTCCCTTCTACAGCTGCAGGCTCTAGAAGGGGTGTGAAAGCTATGGTGTCCTACTGGGCTTGATTTGTGTGGCAGTATGACTTATGCCTGGGAGCATCTTTCCCCAGGCCCAGCTTGAGGCCAGCTCACTTCTAGGACAGAGGGAAGGCTGGCAGCATGTCAATCAGAACAGTCTGGGATCCTACTAGGGCAGTGGGCCCTAAACTGTGGGGTATGCCCCCCAGGGGGGGTGCGGAGGAACATCCAGGGGGTGCGGCAGGGCCACTTAGCTCTGCTCTGTCCCCAGCTCATCTCTGGCCCCACCCAGGCCCCAGCCCAGCCCTAATCCCAGTTGCAGCCCCCAGCCACAGCTTAGGGTTGCCAGGGTATTCACAGAAACCAGCCTCTGCCATTGTGGGGGGGAAGGAAGAGCAGCAGCTGCTGCTGGAGTCTGGAGGAGCACTCAGCAACCGCTCCAGCTAAGAGAGATTCACCCTTGGAGTGTGGTTTACCCTCCCCTGTCCTGCCCCACTCACCCCTCCACCCCTAGAGCGTGGCTCTCTCTCCCTTGTCCTGCCCCACTCATTCCTCACCCGTGGACCATCACTCCCCCTCCCATGTCCTGCCTCACTCACCCTATCTCCAGGGGCCCCGGACTGAGTAAGAAGGAGGAGGTGCTTTAAAAAAGTTTTAGGACCACTGTACTAGGATCACCACCTTTTCAAAATGCAAAAATGGAACACATGCAGGAGTCATTCCGTCTTCAGTGGCCCCAGTCCCTGCTCCTCCTCTTCCCCCTGAGGCCCCACCCCCTGGGCAGGCCAGAAGCCAGAGCCAGGCAGGGGTAAGAGACACCCAGGGAGCCAGGGCTGCTGTGGGGAGCCCTGGGCCTGTGTCCCCACCCCCTTGGGACATGCAGTCCAGGGCAGGTAGAGGGTCTGGGACTGCCTACAGCAGCTCAGACTCCCTGGCTGGCTCTTACTACTGCCCATCCTGGCCAGCAGTAGAGCCTCATGGGGGAAGAGGAGGAGCAGGAGCGGGACCTCATGGTGGGGTGGGGCTAAGGCCCATCTCAGCCCCTCCCCCTCCGGGAAGAGGCTGGCGCTGCCCCCTGAACCTCAGGCAGGGGCAGAGCAGCACTGCTGGGAATCCAGGACAAATGTTGTCCTGGAGTCATTCAGCCCTGTACCGAGCCTTGAACTCTGCATTCAGGGCTGTACTGCCCAATTCAGGATGGGGGGGGGTCACCCTAGATCCTGGCTTTCCCCTTCTTGCTACTCTGCCTTCCAGACCACTTGTGGCTCCAAGGGTGAGGCTTTCCCATGCTGTTCTAAAGGCAGCTACCACTTTGACCAGCTGGGCCCTGGCTTCAAGGAGCACTTTACATCTCCCTGTAGCCTACCCACCGTCAGAAGCTGCCAGCAGGGTCCCCTACCCCCGATCCATCAGGAGGCGGCCAGGGCTCCAGTGCCTGAGCAGCACCTGGGTGCTTGGACTATGTCCCCTGTGCAGCAGTCAGGTCCCAATCCAGGAGGGGCAGGGGGACCTGAGCGAGGAAAGAGCGGCTGAGCTGTACTGTCCGCAGCCCAAACCAGCTCTCATCAGCTGGGCTCTTTAGTCTTCTGGGGATGAAATCTCTTTTGTTTGGGGGGAAGTGAGGACCAGGGAGAGCCATCAGCTTGTGGGGAGCCAGGCTCTCTTCTCATCACTGCTCATTCTAGTGCCAGTGCATTTCTGCTCCATTTGCTGCCTGCAGTGAGGTTGGAGGAAGCCTGCTCCCAGCTTCATGTACTTGCACACATTCCATCCTGTGTATGTCCCCCAACAGTTTGAGTTTATGGCTTTGGAGGGATGCCCCCCCCACCCCGATCAGTCACTGTCTGGGCCTCCCCTCCCCTCCAGGAAGGAAGTCGATGGCAATGCAGCCAGCTGGGTGGAGCTCCTGGGCTGGAGAGAGGAGCAGGTTGTTTTCTAGGGATGCGTAGGGGAGCGTGTGATGAAGAGATTGGGATTCTGTAGGGGTGGTGTCAGGAGAGTCACTCGTTCATACCCTGTGGCTGACTCACAGTCCACGGGTGCCTTGACAGTCTCTTGTCCCATTGTAATCAAAAGCCAGAGCACATCCATCTCTTGTGGTGTGGAGAAATGGAGTTTGCAATGCAGGAGAAGCAGCCCCAGGACCTAATGCCAGTGTAGATATTCCAGCATCTAAAGCCATCTCCCAGACACCAGCAGAAAAAGGCCAGGCAGTGACTGCTCTGTGTCTCTTCTCACAAGTCCTCCCAACATCGTCAGCACTTTCTACACTGCTTCATGCCTGACCTCAGCCAGGGATGGCCTGAAGGAAAGGGTGCTGACCACAGCAGTTGTTTGAAGGTTCCTGTGGTGAGACACTGTCAATTCTAATCTCAGTTGCTTCTTCTCAGGCTGGCAAGGCCAGGAGCTCTGTAGGAGGCAGCACACACAGCCTCCTACAGGGAGGGAAGAAATGCCTTGCATTGCTCAGCAACAATCTGCCCTGTTGCTGTTAGAAGCTCTTGTATTGCACCATAAACGGACATGGCACTTTGCAAACTAGACCTGGTTCCTGCCCTAAGGTCCTTACAGTCCAGCAGTTAATAGGTGCCCTGGTTTCAGCATGGGGCAGTAGGTAACAGCTGCTGATTAGGTGAAGCCAGGGTGTAAGTGGAAGGGCTTATCATGGAGTCTTTATTACTAGCTGGGATTAGTGCCCCTGGATTCTATGCTGTCTCTATGACATCCACTGCCACTCACAACATACATTTGGTACCAGAAACTGCAGCAGGCAGGGTGGCCTGGATCCCAGACCACTGGACTTTCTCATGTGCTGAACAAAGCCAGGAGACTCTCTGCAGAGGCCAAAAAAGGTTAAGGGCCCCCTTCCCGATTCTGAAATACACCCCCATCCATCTCCCCCATAGCCTCAATCCAGCCCCTAGCTCCTGACCAACTCTTTTCCAGCCCCACGCAGCCCCAATCCAGCCCCCTACCATCCAACTCCTGCCTAGCTCTCCCTTAACCCCAATCTAGCCCTCCTACCCGTCAGTTCCCTCATGGTCCCCTACAGGCCCCCAGCTCCCTCCACAGTCTCCTTCATTCCCCTCCATGCTGATCCAGCCCCACCAGTTCTTCCTCCATCCTCCTTCAGTCCAGCCCTCAGTTTCCCCAGCTCTGATCCAATGACTCCTCCAAGCCCTTTTAGCTTCCCTGCTGCCCCCACTTCCCTGATCTGACCCCACAAGCCCCCCCAGCTCCTCTCTTGGTCCCCTCCAGCTCTGTTCCAACCCCCCTCCATCCCGCAGCTCTGAGCCAGATCCCCCAAGCTCCATTCTGACACCACCCTTTTCAACAGTTCCAATCCAGCCCCCTAACTCCACCCAGTTCCTATGTAACCCCTTTAGCTCCCCCTCCCCAGTTCCCCCCAACTTTCCAGCCCTATGCAAAACAGCTGATGCTTTTACCTTGTGCAGCATGGAGAGTAGGGACAGTGCGTTACCCATCTCCATCCCCCACACTGCAATTCCCTCATGCCGTCTCCACACAGCCTTGCTGGCTGCTCCCACCTGGAACCCAGGGTTGTTCTGGCCGGAGGGGCTACCGCCTTTCCCCAGGTAGGAGGCAGCAGCCCAGCTCTGCCCCAGCAGCCTCTTTAGTTGTGGCCACGTAATCTTTTGGGCCCTGGTGCAACTGCATGACTTGCACCATCGTAGTTACTCCACTGTTCTGCAGGTGACCCTAGAAAAATGTGTAGGAAAGCTAAAGAAACACTTGCCTGGTGTGGATGTGATGGTGTGAGGAGAGGAGCTTGCCACAAAGCTGGACAAGGTACAGCTGGTCCTGAGTAGATCTGAGCAAATGCTGCAAAACTTTTCCATTCCAATGGGCTTTGATTGTATTGGCATCTTTCTCATGAGCGCTCCCAGTGTACATGCAGACTCAGGTTTTGGAATCATGGATGCTTGTGAAAAGGGCGCCTTAAGCTCACACATTCCAACATTTGCAAAAATACATCTTCAAGTCACTTTCTGCAAGCATTTGCACTAGAGCGCTGATAAGATTATGCTTATCCAATCAGGGAATAGAAACAATACCATGTAGTTTATTTGACCAAGCACCAGGCTTCTAAGTAATAGATTTTAAAAAGAGATTTTTTTTGTCACATAATGAATATATCTGGGGAACTTGCGATCAGTGAGCCAAAAAATGCATTCAAACAAATTAGCATAAGCTTATTGAATACATTCTCTGTTACAAATGATTCGCTCAGCTCTGGTCCTGAGTAAGAGCCCAGCTTCTCCACAGCCCTTCCACGGAGGAGGGGAGATGACCCACAACAACTCGGACTACAGCTCAGCTGCTCAGTAATGAACTGGTTTAATAGTTTCTAATGAATATGTATGGACACAGCTTTCTTAATTTGTAATGGACAAGAGTGAACTGATTTAATAACCACTTTTTTTTTATTACAAACTTTTGTTGCCATAAAGATTTGTAAGCTTTAAATTATCTATGTTTAGGATGACATTTTGCAACTTCCTGCTCTGTTGGCCTCTCCTTCCCTCCCGCCCCGCTCTCAGTTACTGCATGATTTCTGGGGGTGTGAGAGGTATGACGGGGGAGCCGCTATCTTGGCTAAGCTGTAGCTTTCGTTGCTAATTGCACTATAGGCAGGTCCCTTGCTCAACTTGCCAAAACCACTGGTTGCACAGCCGGAGCTTTGTTCATTTGACATTTTCAGTCTTTCCAGTGTGGACACTGGAAAATTTTGACCATTCCCAGGAAATCCACAGGGACTAACAGCTATGCCAGCCCACCTGCTGGGATACCCACTCCCCAGGCCTCTGAAGAGGAGTAGTTGTGGGCATAGGCTACACAAGTCTAAGGTGCTGCTGGGCTAGGCCTGGAACCTCAGGGATCACCCCAAGAGGCTGGTTTCTCACAGTGGTCTTCTCTAGCTGAGGAATTCCTAGAGCTACTTCTGCTCAGTTGTATGGTGATGGGTACCCTCTGTTTATTACACGAGGCCTGGAAGCTTCAGATCCTCCTCAGAAATAATACTGCAGCCAAGTGCAAAGGGTCCTGAGGCATGTTTGGAAACAAAGAGGGCCTAGTGCAGATGAATGAGCAAGAAAAGAGAGACTGCACTGGAGAAAGGTGAGCTATAGAGCTGGATCTGCAGGAGGGAGGAAGGGAGCAGGAAGACATTAGGGAGGCTTCTCTTGCTTAGGTGCCAATATTTCTAGAGCTGCCCCTGCAGTCACCTGCAGATTGAACTCACCATGCAACTATGGACCATGTGAATCCGTGCGTCCCCCCCCCCACACTCCACCCCAATTACATTTTCCCTACTAAGCTGCTGCTGCTAGGACAAGGATGTCAACAGTAGCTGGCATCTCACGACTGCTCAGTTAACAAGCCATCAGATCACACAGGTTGCTGCAGGCAGCCTCCCACACTGAGCTATGACTGCTTCTGTGTACTTGATCAAGCAGGAATCCAGAGGTCATCCTCAGAGTTCACTTGTCCATAGAGATGTCTAAAGGAGTTCCCTGCCCTTTGAACAATTTCCCACTCCTCAGAGTCACTTCAGTGCAGGTACAGTTCTCTTCAGAGAGACTTGTCTGCCCTGGGACACTTATGATGTGATCCACCATGATCTATATTTAACTCTCTTCCCTTCTGAGTTCAGATACCGATTGGTAAACTGGAGCAGCCCAGAGGCCCCCACTTTACAATCCATTGGTTTTTCCCTTCTTGCTTAAACTTTGTCCCAGACCCAGTTGGTAAATTTTGCACATGAAAATTGAGATCTGTTGGCCTAAGGCTAGGCAAGAGGAGAAAGATTAAGCATTATTATGGAGTTGATCCTGTCAAGTGTTGAGCCCCTGCAACTCCAATTGTCTTCAATGTTTGTAGAGAGCTTTGTGTGTTACCTTATTCACCATAAGTGAGGAGACACACCACAAAGGTGACAACCCAATCTCTGCCACAAGGAGTATTACTGGTATTGCCCCACCATGCTAGATGCTGTATGTTGTAAACAGACAGTCCCTCCCCCAAAGAGTTTATAATCTAAACAGACAAGGCAGACAAAATTGAGGCACAGAGTGGTGAAGTGACTTGCCCTAGGACACAAAGCAGATCAGTGGCAGAGAATAGAACCCAGGTCTCCTGAATCTTCATCCAGTACTCTACCCACTGGACTGCAAGGAGGTTGCAGTTAACCACATATCTGAACCCAGGATTTGCCATACTCAGTCAGACCATTGCTCCATCCAGTCCAATATTCTGCATCAGACAGCAACTAAAACCTTCAAAGAAGGGGACTCCATAATGTGCCTGGCTAACTGTGCAATGCTGCCTGTGAAGGTGGGCAAGGGTAAACCCCTTCTCGAACCAGAAGGCCATCAGTTTGAGAGTTGGCTGTCCTTCTCTGGGTTTGTAAATTGTTATAAATAGTATTGGCATAATTTTCTCCAACCCTTTCCCAGATTAGTTTATCATTAGCTGTCTTTCCACTGCGAGCTCTTACAATGCTCAATTTGGCCATGTGGTCTTATTGAAATATATTTTGGTATGGGCTAGGTTCCTGATCCTTAAAATTCTATAGTTATTTGAGCGGAGCTGTTGACTTCAATTGCAGTTGAGGGCAGTTGGCACTTTGGTGGATCAGGCTGGTTCCTTTTGGGGACTGAGCCAGCAATTGCTTCTCTGTATTGAGATGATTAAGCCTCATATTTGTGTAGGACCATGTATGCGTCCCCTCTGCGTTACTGCCATTATCCTGGAGCTCAGAGTTTTACTGGGGATGGCTGAGCATGAGTTCATGGTTGAGGACTATGAAGGGCCTGTCCATCTGGCAAAGTGATTTAGAAATTGATCAGTGCGGGAACTTAGTGCTAATCTCTCAGACTCATTTGCTTTTAATCACCTTACCAGTATGTACCAGGTTAATCCGTACTGCAGCACCATTGACATCAGTGTCTGAATTTGGCCTCTGGTCTATACAGAGCTGTAACATGGTGATACCATGCTTTGGTCCCATCTGTGTAGGCAAGACCAAACCATGTTATAACATGGTCAAGAGACTATTGGGGCATAGATTCCACGGCACCAATCTGACATTGCAGATGGTGATACTGCTACAGGGACCAGATAGAAGACAGCTTCATGCACAGGAATTTCAAATGAAACTCTGAGAAGGGAACTCTCCCACCCCTTACACTCAAAAGCTAGTCCTGTCTGTAAATCTGATGCATCAGGCTGTCCAGAGTATTCCATCTGCCCACTGGAGCTCTCGACAGTGGGAGGGGGTTGTGAAGAAGGCTTGGGGGGTGCCGGAGAAGCATTTTTAATTCTAAGGCAAAGGGAGCTCACTAGGTTGGCTCTTGGACCTGAGTGTGACAGAACCTTCCTTATGTTGTGGAGCAGAATCAGGACACAATCTTGGAACTTCTACAGTATGGATGTCAGCCAGTCTCCACCTGCTATCCTGTATTAGGTGATGAGCTGGATCAACTACTAGGTCTTTTCCACCTCTAACCCTTATGATCATTCTGTTTAGTAACTATACTTATTTGCCTAACTCTATGCTTCTCTCCTTTCCATACTCATTTCATAGTGCCTCCCAGAAGGTGATCCATTTTACTGCCCTTAAAACTTATCCTGG
Organism: Trachemys scripta elegans; assembly: GCF_013100865.1. Taxonomy (NCBI): domain Eukaryota; kingdom Metazoa; phylum Chordata; order Testudines; family Emydidae; genus Trachemys; species Trachemys scripta. The sequence goes on from NC_048307.1 coordinate 39,288,280, forward strand.
GGAACTTCAGCTGAGATGGAAAATAAAGTGTCAGATTTAAATATGTGGCACTTCTTTACCCACCTGCTGGTGGCTAAGGGGCTGACAAAGTAACCTTGTGTGGCGGCCCATCATTGGAGTGAAGCAAACAGTATGGTTGCTGCTTCCACCATGGTTTTACAATCAGGAGAAATTTGCCAGTGGCTGGGCCTCCAAACTGTGAGTGTCACAAAAGAAGGTAGTATTCTGCAGGGAGGGGGACCTTGGAAAGGCACAGAGCTGCAGATTCCCAAAGTGAAAAGCCTTCCTTTTCAGTCATGGTACAGCTGATACACAAGAGTTCTGTTACATGAGGCACTGAGCAGAATGAGAGTGGCTTGCTTCTAAAGGGACACAACTTTTTACATTTTATTTTAAAAAAAGAGGATAGGGAGAGGATAATTATAAAACTATATGGGCTACACTATGCGTTTAAGGCAACCTCTGACTTGGAGCTATGCGGTGGTGCATCTACTGTGCAGGAGCTGCCAGAAGCAGTGGGTCTTAATCAGGCACCATGTCTACTAGAGCTCTGGGAAGCACAACTGTTGTGGCACAATGTGGTCAGCAGTGCAGTAGGAAGAGGTATAATAACACTCCCCACTTACTCCTCTTTGCCTTCTTTGTAGTGACTAGGACCAGTGTCAGCACCTAGCAGAGTCCATGCACTCATGGGAGCACAAGAAACCAATTGCAGGGGTGGACCAAGGGCAGCGTGGGATTTAAACTGTTTCCTGGAGTGTTGAAAGATTCAACACAAGAGCATTGTACTGAGGCAGGAGAACCAGAGAGTGAAACTGACTTTAAACAAAAAGGGAAACCAGTTCAATTGGATTGTCCAAGCAGTGTGAGAAGCAAAAACCAGGAAGCATTCAGAAGTGGAAAGTACTTTTGATTTTTAAATACTTTAAAGAAATATACTATATGTATTATGTTATGTGACCAGATCCCTAACTGGTGTAAACTGGCATAGCATCATAGCTATATATGATTTATAGCAGGTGATGAGCTGGAGATATGTCCCAAGATTATTCCCAACAGTATGACCCTTTAGAGGTTTTTTTTAAATTCTGAACTTTCTAAAGAGATGTTATGCACCCAGGCAAAGCAGCTGTGATGTTTTAGTTGGGTGACCTTTAAAAAAAACTGTGAGGTCAGAGAATGTGTGTGAAGCCGATCATAAAAGAACCAAGGCTTTCTTACAATCCCGAACACAGTGCTGAGGCAATGAGGGAATTCAAGAGAAAAGCAACTAATTTCTAACTGGAACAATAAGTTTGAAAGGGGAAAATATAATATTTAAAAGAATCAGGGGAGGGAACATTGATGGGCCAGGACCTCAGCTGATGTAAATTGGCAATGGAGCTATGCAGATTTACACCAGCTGAGGAGCTGTCCCAATGTTCCTAAACTGGCTGACACAAATGATCCCAATCCTTGCAGGGTTCTGTCACTGGCTTGGTTCTGATTCAATCTCCTTAGCACCCCAATTAGGTGTCCACTGGGCCAAAGTATTACTAAAGCTACTGACTTTGTGATATTTCAAATTACTATAGAATGAAAATAGATGGGGAGAGAAAAAAAAATCTGAAAATCATTTTCTTACTGTACATATGACCTCATTCTCCTGTATATTCTGAAGATATAATCTTATATTTGGTATGTGTTCCTTGTGCTATTTTATCACGTGACTTGTTTATAAAAATATATATTAAAAATTTTAAAAAATACAAGGCCTGGTTAATATTCCTGACTCTGGCATAATTTTTAATATAAATCTTTGAACTCTCTTTCATAGTCAAATGTACAACACAACAATGCACTATACCAAAATATTATTCATATGGAGAGGTCCCAATTGAGATCAGGGCCCCATTATGCTAGGTGCTGTACAAACATATTAAGAATTAGACCAGGGCTGGCCAGACCTACTGACGCTCCAAGCCACATATGATAATCGTCAGAATTTTGAGAGCTGGGACAACTGCCAGGGCTCAGGGCTTCAGGAGGCACCTGCCAGGACTGAAGCCCCAAGCTTTGGCAGGCATGCCCCGTGGGGCTGAAGCCCCAAGCCCCACCACCCCACCACAGGGCAGAAGCCCCGAGCTCCCCCCTCACCCAGTCTGGTAGGCAGAGAATCAGGGGAGAGGCATGAGGGGCTCCACAAGCTGCACTTTAACTGTAAAAGAGCCGCACGCGGCTCGCGAGCAGCAGTTTGGCCACCCCTGAAATAGACACTGCCTGAAATAGACACCCTAGTTCAGAGAGACCAAGTGATCCCAGTCATATGTGGTTTCCCCTTAGTAATCCTAACCCTTCTTTGAGGAGCCCTACTGGCCACAGGCCTAATCCTAGCCCAGGAATCCCTACCCCTATTAACCCTAAATCTAGTCAGGGATGTCCTATCCTTAGTAACCCTAGCCTGGGGACCCCCCAATAGGCATCAGGCCAAACCTGGGAATGCCTACTCTTAGTAATCCTAATCCTAGCCCAGGGGAGCCCTACCCTTTGTTACCTGCTATGGACCCTGCCCCTGGAAGGGGAGAGCGCATTCTCAATGTGGGTGGGCACCAGCATGTGTGGTGATGAATGTTGGGGTCCCTATTTCTATTGTACCCCCTAACGCTGACCGATTTCGAACCGATTAAACATGAAGGTTCCATGAGAAACATTTTCCAGAAACTTTTTCTTCGATCTCCGAGTACCTCTGAATAATTAGCACAGTAGCCTAAAGGTTTGAAAATGAAGATCCCATTACAGCAAGCACGGATCAGTAATAAGTCTTCTTTTTTTGTGATGTTCACTGGCCGATTTATCCCAAAATGCTGAAGATGGAATCCACATTGCTTTAGAAATGAAGAGTCTCTGCACAGCTGAGCACCTTCCATCCGATCGCACCCACATAGTATCCGAAGGGCTTTAATATGGGGCTTCAATCCCAATCTGTCACAAGCACTGATCAGGACTGCAGTTTCCTTGCTTGGCACTGTTCACTATCCGATCTCCTCCCAGTGATCAGGCCCTGTTTCCTAATGGGTTTACCTGTGGCGAGTCCATGCGGTCCCACATAGTATCCGAAAGGCTTTAAGCTGGAGAATGAGCGAATAATTCATCTCAAGCAAGGCTCAGTTATGTTTTGCTTTGCCTGTCATTTTGGACGAACCTCTAATGCTTGGGAGAGCCGCCCAACGGATGTGAAATTGTGCTTCTTAGAGAAATGTGTCACCCGCAATGATCACTAAGGAGATTTGCTTTTTTGGTATTGTTCATGGGCCGATCTCTTTGAAATGATTAGGACAGTATCCTAAGTGCTTTAAAATGAGAGTTCCCTGACAAACTTTTCCAAGCAATGATCAATAATGATTTTATTTGTTTGGTTGTAATTTTCGAGCGCCAATCTCTTCCAAATAATCAGCACTGTAACCGAATGGCTTTAAGGAGAAGATTCCCTGAGAAATTGCCCACAAGCTCTGACCAGTTATAGCTGTCTCTTTGATTGTAATTTTCCCTAGCCGATTTTTTCCCAGGTGCTGAGGGAGGCCAAATTGCGCTAGAAGTGACGCGTCGGATCAGTAATGACTTTGCTGTAGACCGTTACCACCGAGCCTTATAACGCTTTTCTCTCCCTTTCGGCTTTTCTCTCCCTCAGGGAGGCTACTGGCTCTGGTCCTTGGACAGCCACTCACAGAGGGAATAAAGCAACCCTGTTCGTTAGATCGGAGCCAACACAAAACAGGAAGTGTATTGAGCATCTGAACACAGCATAGGAAAGTTTCGGGACTCTCAGTCCTCCCTTTGAACAGTATAGCTAAGTGTCCCCTGCCTCCAGGTAGTCTCTATGCCTTCTCTCACCCCACAGTCCAGAGACCCTGCGCTTTCCAACCGGGCAGCCGGGATCACAGGCTTCAACCGCTCCTCCCCTAGCCTTTGTGTTCCGTCCCAGGTAAACAGGGAGCTGGGGCCCTCTCGCTTCAGCCCTTCCACGTCGGAATCCCTAGGGCTCGTGCAACAAGGAGGGGTGAGGGGTAGGCATAGGAACCCTCACGCCATACGGCTTACCCTCTTAGACCTTAACCTCTAGGGATCAGAGCCCTAGATATAGGACCCCATTCCCTAGGGCGGTGCGCGCTCCCCATAGGGATTCGAAGGTTTACTTCACTTTGCCTAGCCATTGGAAACCTAAACCTAGAATGGTGTCCTCGGCCCACACAAAGCCTACCCTAATTTGGAAACTGTACCTAGAGGAATCCTATCCCTAGTACTACTTCTGTATCTCTAGCCATAGTTCTAGGCCCCTAAGCCTAGCGAGAAGTGACTTCCCAATAAGAACTGCACTGAACCGTAATGAAGTTTGCTTCGCTTGAAATGCTCAAGAAAGGATGATTCAATTAGCAATTCGTTACAAGCAGTAATCAGGATAAAGTTCTGGTTAGTTAAGTTTAACAACCATATTACCTCCTAACGCTGACCGATTTCGAACCGCTTAAACATGAAGGTTCCATGAGAAACTTTTTCCAGCAATGATTTTCTTTCTGGTAATCTTCGATCTCCGAGTACCTGTGAAGAATTAGCACAGTAGCCTAAAAGTTTAAAATGAAGAGCCCCTTAGAGCATTCACGGTTAAGTAATAAGTCTTCTTTTTTTGTAACGTTGACTGGCCGATTTATCCCAAAATGCTGAGGATGGAATCCACATTGCTTTTCAAGTGAAGAGTCTCCGCACGGATGAGCACCTTCCATCCGATCGCGCCCACATAGGATCCGAAGGGCTTTAAAATTGGGCTTCAATGCGCAAGCTGTCACAAGCACTGATCAGGACTGGAGTTTGCTTTCTTGGCACTGTTCACGATCCGAGCTCCTCCAAGGGACCAGGAACTGTTTCCTAATGGCTTTACATGTGGCGAGTCCATGCGGTCCCACATAGTATCCGAAAGGCTTTAAGCTGGAGAATCAGCGAGTAATTCATCTCAAGCAAGGCTCAGTTATGTTTTGCTTTGCCTGTCATTTTGGACGAACCTCTAATGCTTGGGAGAGCCGCCCAACGGATGTGAAATTGTGCTTCTTAGAGAAATGTGTCACCCGCAATGATCACTAAGGAGATTTGCTTTTTTGGTATTGTTCATGGGCCGATCTCTTTGAAATGATTAGGACAGTATCCTAAGTGCTTTAAAATGAAAGTTCCCTGACAAACTTTTCCAAGCAATGATCAATAATGATTTTATTTGTTTGGTTGTAATTTTCGAGCGCCAATCTCTTCCAAATAATCAGCACTGTAACCGAATGGCTTTAAGGAGAAGATTCCCTGAGAAATTGCCCACAAGCTCTGACCAGTTATAGCTGTCTCTTTGATTGTAATTTTCCCTAGCCGATTTTTTCCCAGCTGCTGAGGGAGGCCAAATTGCGTTAGAAGTGACGCGTGGGATCAGTAATGAGTTTGCTGTAGACCGTTACCACCGAGCCTTATAACGCTTTTCTCTCCCTTTGGGCTTTTCTCTCCCTCAGGGAGTCTACTGGCTCTGGTCCTTGGACAGCCACTCACAGAGGGAATAAAGCAACCCTGTTCGTTAGATCGGAGCCAACACAAAACAGGAAGTGTATTGAGCATCTGAACACAGCATAGGAAAGTTTCGGGACTCTCAGTCCTCCCTTTGAACAGTATAGCTAAGTGTCCCCTGCCTCCAGGTAGTCTCTCTGCCTTCTCTCACCCCACAGTCCAGAGACCCTGCGCTTTCCAACTGGGCAGCCGGGATCACAGGCTCCAACCGCTCCTCCCCTAGCCTTTGTGTTCCGTCCCAGGTAAACAGGGAGCTGGGGCCCTCTCGCTTCAGCCCTTCCACGTCGGAATCCCTACGGCTCGTGCAACAAGGAGGGGTGAGGGGTAGGCATAGGAACCCTCACGCCATACGGCTTACCCTCTTAGACCTTAACCTCTAGGGAACAGAGCCCTAGATATAGGACCCCATTCCCTAGGGCGGTGCGCGCTCCCCATAGGGATTCGAAGGTTTACTTCACTTTGCCTAGCCATTGGAAACCTAAACCTAGAGTGGTGTCCTCGGCCCACACAAAGCCTACCCTAATTTGGAAACTGTACCTAGAGGAACCCTATCCCTAGTACTACTTCTGTATCTCTAGCCATAGTTCTAGGCCCCTAAGCCTAGCGAGAAGTGACTTCCCAATAAGAACTGCACTGAACCGTAATGAAGTTTGTTTCGCTTGAAATGCTCAAGAAAGGATGATTCAATTAGCAATTCGTTACAAGCAGTAATCAGGATAAAGTTCTGGTTAGTTAAGTTTAACAACCATATTACCTCCTAACGCTGACCGATTTCGAACCGCTTAAACATGAAGGTTCCATGAGAAACTTTTTCCAGCAATGATTTTCTTTCTGGTAATCTTCGATCTCCGAGTACCTGTGAAGAATTAGCACAGTAGCCTAAAAGTTTAAAATGAAGAGCCCCTTAGAGCATTCACGGTTAAGTAATAAGTCTTCTTTTTTTGTAACGTTGACTGGCCGATTTATCCCAAAATGCTGAGGATGGAATCCACATTGCTTTTCAAGTGAAGAGTCTCCGCACGGATGAGCACCTTCCATCCGATCGCGCCCACATAGGATCCGAAGGGCTTTAAAATTGGGCTTCAATGCGCAAGCTGTCACAAGCACTGATCAGGAGTGGAGTTTGCTTTCTTGGCACTGTTCACGATCCGAGCTACTCCCAGGGACCAGGGACTGTTTCCTAATGGCTTTACATGTGGCGAGTCCATGCGGTCCCACATAGTATCCGAAAGGCTTTAAGCTGGAGAATCAGCGAGTAATTCATCTCAAGCAAGGCTCAGTTATGTTTTGCTTTGCCTGTCATTTTGGACGAACCTCTAATGCTTGGGAGAGCCGCCCAACGGATGTGAAATTGTGCTTCTTAGAGAAATGTGTCACCCGCAATGATCACTAAGGAGATTTGCTTTTTTGGTATTGTTCATGGGCCGATCTCTTTGAAATGATTAGGACAGTATCCTAAGTGCTTTAAAATGAAAGTTCCCTGACAAACTTTTCCAAGCAATGATCAATAATGATTTTATTTGTTTGGTTGTAATTTTCGAGCGCCAATCTCTTCCAAATAATCAGCACTGTAACCGAATGGCTTTAAGGAGAAGATTCCCTGAGAAATTGCCCACAAGCTCTGACCAGTTATAGCTGTCTCTTTGATTGTAATTTTCCCTAGCCGATTTTTTCCCAGGTGCTGAGGGAGGCCAAATTGCGCTAGAAGTGACGCGTCGGATCAGTAATGAGTTTGCTGTAGACCGTTACCACCGAGCCTTATAACGCTTTTCTCTCCCTTTGGGCTTTTCTCTCCCTCAGGGAGTCTACTGGCTCTGGTCCTTGGACAGCCACTCACAGAGGGAATAAAGCAACCCTGTTCGTTAGATTGGAGCCAACACAAAACAGGAAGTTTATTGAGCATAGGAAAGTTTCGGGACTCTTAGTCCTCCGTTTGAACAGTATAGCTAAGTGTCCCCTGCCTCCAGGTAGTCTCTCTGCCTTCTCTCACTCCACAGTCCAGAGACCCTGCGCTTTCCAACTGGGCAGCCGAGATCACAGGCTCCAACCGCTCCTCCCCTAGCCTCTGCTAACTGCAGGATGATTGTGGGCTAAGCTTAAGAGCTTTTCCTGGTTCTTAGTTTAGGGGGGAGGGATAGTTCAGTGCTTTGCGCATTGGCCTGCTAAACCCAGGGTTGTGAGTACAATCCTTGAGGGGGCCATTTAGGGATTTGGGGCAAAAATTTGTCTGGGGATTGGTCCTGCTTTGAGCAGGGTGTTGGACTAGATGACCTCCTCAGATCCCTTCCAACCCTGCTATTCTATGATTAGTTGGAATTACCAACTGTCTTTGACGATGCCAGTCCTCCTGGTGCCCAGCAGAAAGAGTTTCCTTGTATAAAAGTCCTCTTTTTACAACAAACCGGGATCGATTAGAAGAGTTGAGAGGCGGTGTGTTGCTCCGTGCCACCCTCCAAGCTCCCTGGGAAGCTTCCTGCTTCCTTCTCAGCCTGGAACTGTTCCCTTGATGCTGGAGACATCAGTTCCTCACTGGATTGTGGACTTGGGTTTGGTCCCTCTGGAAGTGATGTAGATGATGGGGTTGTTTCTGTTGACTGTGAACTGCTCTCTGCTGGTGCACTATGTTGTATTTTAGGCTATGGCTGAGCCTCTTGTGCAGGTTTATCTGCTGCTGCCAGTGCAGACTCGGTGGTGCCCTTTGGCGTTGGAGTTATAGACAGGATTGCAAACACTGGATTCAGTGCTGGCAACAGTTTTGGTGCTGGTTGCTCTGCCCGTTCTGGTTCTAGGATTGGTTCTGGTTGGGTCTCTGGGACTGGATTCACTACTGCTATTGCAGTCGTTGGCAGGGAATCCGGTTCCACCACCTCAGTCTGGGTCTCTGGTAACACCGACGGGGCCCTTGTAGAAAGGTGTGGAGGCTTGCTTAGCCTGGCTGCAGGTGACCATTTCCACCCTCTTGGCTAGCTTCACATGGTTGGCCAAGTCGTCCCCCTGCAGCATGGGAATGGGATAATCGTCATAGACTGCAGAAGTCCACATTCCTGACCAGCCCTTGTGACAGGCAACTTGGCTGTAGGCAAGTTTAAAGAGTTTGACTTAAAGGGTTGAATCGTCACTTGGGCCTTGTGCACGCCGCTCAGGGCATGTAACCTGGCCCTTGTGACACCACCTTATACATACCTCCTCCAAAATACTGTGTGCCCCTCAGAGCCCGTCACCTGGAACTGCTAACTCCCCCTCTATACACAGTGCCTCCAAAATACTGGGCTCCCCTCAGGCCCTGTCACCTGACCCCTGTAACACCCACCATACACACTGCTTCCAAAATAGTGCGCCCCTTAGGGCCCATCACCTGGCCCTTATGACAACCCTCCATACGCACAGCATTCAAAATTCTGGGTACCCTCATGGCTCATCACGTGGCCCTTGTGACAGCCCCGTCCCAGACACACTGCCTATAAAACACTATGCGCCCCCCCCAGGGTGCTTCACCTGGCCCCTGTGAACCCCCCTCCCCCATACACACAGGATCCAAAACTCCAGATGCCTCATGGCCTGTCATGAGGCCCTTTTGAAACATATCCCCCAGACACCCTTCCTGCAAAACACTGCGTGCTCCTCAGAGTCCATCACCTGGCTCTTGTGACAACCCCCCCATACACACAGCATCCAAAACTCCGGGCACCCATCACGGTTCGTCACGTGGCCCTTGTGACATACTCCTCCCCCTGCCCCAGACACACTGCCTGCAAAACACTTTGTTCCCCTCAGGGCCTGTCACCTTACCCTGTGTCGCCAACCCCCCATACACATTGCCTCCAAAGCACTGCACGCCCAACAGGTCCTTCTGACTGCCCCCCACACACCATACGCACTGCCTCCAAAACACTGCACATCCATCAGAGCCCGTCATGTGGCCCTTGTGACGCACACCCCCCCACACACACTGTCTCTAAAACACTGCGTTCCCCACACGGCCTGTAACCTTGCCCTTTTGACACTGCTTCGAACACACTGCCTCCAAAAGGCTCCTCTGGGCATGTCATCTAGCCGTTGTCACACACGCCGCCCCAGACACACAGCCTTCAAAACACCATGCGTCCCTCAATCCCGTCACCTAACGCTTCTGACACCCCCTCATATAAATTGCCTCTAAAACATGCCGTGCCCCTTAAAGTTCATCACCGGCCTCTTGTGACATCCCTAATACACATAGGCTCCAAAATATTGCACACTTCTCAGGGCATGTAAAATCGCCCTTGTGACAAATCCCATACATACTGTCTCGAAAACATTGTGTGCCCCTCAGGGCCCGTCACACCGTCATATACACTGCCTTCAAAATATTGTGCGCCCTTCAGGGCACGTCTCCTGGCCCTGGAGATACTGACCCACACACTGTCTCCAAAACACCATGCATCCCTCAGTCCCGTCACCTGACCCTTCTGACACTTCCCCCTATACATTGCCTCCAAAACACTGCATGCCCCTCAGGGCTCTTGTAACATACACTGCCCCCAGACACACTGTCTCGAAAATACTGCCTGCCCTCAGAGTTCGTTGCGGGCTCTTGTGACACCCCCAATACAACTAACCTCTAAAATACTGCATTCCGCTCAGGGTACGTCACATGGCCCTTGTGACACGCCCCCCCCCATATATACTACCTCCAAAAATACTGTGTGCTGCTCAGAGCCCGTCACCTGGCCATTTTGAGCCCCCCCCCCCATAAACACTGTCTCCAAAACACTGTGTGCCCCTCAGGGCCTGTCACGTGGCACTTGTGACACCCACCCACACACCATACGCACTGTCTCCAAAACACTGCATGTCGCTCAGAGCCCGTCCCCTGGGCCTTGTGACACCCATCCCTCCCCACACACATACATACCTCCAAAACACCACCTTAAGCCCTGTCACCTGGCCCTTGTGGGTCATCCCTCCCCCACCCACTGCAGAGCTTCTAGCTCTTGTGATTTTATTATGAGACTTGGTATTTATTTTAAAGCCCAAGTTTCTGGAATGTCTAGGACTAACAAAATCCTAGACAAGGTGGGTTGGCAATTACCTCACTACTGTGAATCTCACCAGGGGCTACTGGCAGGTGCCTTTGGACCCAGTTGCCAGGTTGAAATCTGCGCCTATCACCCCTATAGGGCTCTGAGTTCCTGGTCCTACCTTTCGGCCTCAGGAGGGCGCCCGGCACCTCTCAACGCCAGGTGGATCAGTTACTGAGGGGGGTGGAGGACTGTGCCCTGGTGTACATTCAAGATATCTGTGTCTTCAGCCTGACCTGGGAGAACTGTGTCCCAGTGAAGAGGGGGCTGGGATGCCTCTAGGATGCAGGACAGATGGTAGAGGCCGGAAAGGGTAAAATGAGGATGGCAGCTGTATTGTACCTGAACCACAACGTGGGAAGCAGCTGCCTAAAGCCAGAGCCACCCAAGGTGAAGGTAACCAGAAATTGGCCCATTCCTCAAATCGAGAAACAGGCCCAGGTATCTAATGGGATTGCAGGGTACTACTGAAGCTTTGTACCCCATTTTAGCTCCCATTACGAAGCTTGGTAATTTGGGCAAGCCAGACATGGTGGTCTAGCCTAGCAGTGCCAGGGGTGCTCTGTGCGCTGAAGGAGGCTCTAATCCAGGGGCTGGTGCTGGCAAACCCAGACTTGGACAAATCCTTTAGGGTGTTCACCGACACCCCAGACGCAGGGCTGGGTGTGGTGCTGATTCAGGCCAATGCAAAGGGGGAGAGACATCCCATCATGTACTTGAGCAAGAAGTTGTTCCCCCAGGAGCAGAACTATGCAGCCATAGAGAAGGAATGCCTGGCCCTGGGATGGGCTCAGAAAAAAACTGCAGCTGTATCTATGTGGGCAGTGCTTTATGGTGTACACTGACCACTCGCTTTGCCGTGGCTGCAATGGATAAAAGGGGCTAATGCCAAATTCTTATAGTGGAGTCTGTTCCTTCTGGATGATCATATAGGGGTGGTCCATGGTCCATGTTAAGAGGAGCATGAATGTTAAAGCCGATGCTTGTCTTAGAGACGGGGGGGCTGAACTTCCCCAGGTTACTGGCTGGAGTGACCCTGCTCAGTTCAGACTCAAAGGGGGAGAGATGTGACAAAACTGGGGATTTTGGTAGTGTTTTACATAAATAGTGTGTGTGTGCCTCAGTTTCCCTGTGTGCTGAATATTTAACAAGGTAGTGAGAGAGGGTTTGTTGTTACAGAAGACCAGGTGTTACCTTGCCTAGCAGCTGGGACGCCAGACAACAGTCTGGAGATGGGGACCCTAGCGACTGGTGACCTGTTTACCAAGAGGCCCAGCCCAGCTTGGAAGGCAGCCAGTGCTGGCCAGTGGGAGGCCAATGGGTTGAGGAGAGAGGACCCAGGTGACCTGACCAACCAGTTCCAGCCAGAGGGGGAGCAAAGGATGGAGGAGAGAGGCCCCAGCTACCTGTTTACCTGGGATGGAAGACAAAGGACAGGGAAGTAGCTGTTGGGGCCTGTGATAGGTGATATAGAATGCCTCGGTTGGAAGGAGGGGCTTCTGGACTGGAGAGAGAGCAGCCAGAGCCCACCTGGATGTGGGACAAACCTAGATGTACTGTGCTGAGAGATGCTAGGCCTGAGGGCCCAGAGAGTTTCCCATGCTGGGTTCTGATACTCAATAAACCCTTCTGTTTTATGTTGGCTGAGAATCACTCCAGTCTAGAGATCAGGGTTGCATTATTCCCTCTGGGGTTGGAGGCCCCGGGGGTCCAGAGCGAGTGGACTCCCTGAGGGGGCCCACATTGAGAGACAGGCATGCTGAGGGTCAGAGAGGTGCAGTTCCAGGAGGTGGAGCTTAACCCCCGAGAGAGAGTGAACCCCTTGAAAAGGGCTGTGGCACTGAAGGGGGTTCCTCCCAGGGACCATACAGAGCTGGGGGAGAGCATGAGTACTGTGAGTCCATGACAACTTGAAACTGTGTTGTTTTCGTTTTCAAGGGGAACCTTCCTGGCAAACCCATACATCTCAAACTTTTGTACTATGCAAACGCAGAAAAATATTCTTGATTTCAAAGTGTTTTTTGCCCAGAACTTAGTTTACCCAAGCCAAACAGAACTCGGGCCTTATGAATTGTAGTATTGCCAATCCCCAAGCATTCAAAAATCAGGAGCCAGGCCCCCAGAAATCATGAGATTGGCTTAAACATAATGAGATTTATTATATCTATATGATCTTTTTCCTTACCTCCTAGTTTCTGAGATTTCACGGTGCATTGTCTCACAATTTCAATCTTTTCTCAGCAATTAAAAAAAAATCAAAAACCCAAAAGCTGAGATTCTCCTGCAACCAGTGGACTCCAGGAGCTGCAACTTTAAGAAAAACACCAAATGTCACAGGACTTGAAGTGAAATCACCAGAGTTGGCTGCTTTGAAACAGCCAGTTCTCCTCTAGATGGGGAGCAGATTTTGAGTGAGCTCAATTTTTATTTGCAGAGTATCCTTTGAAAAAGTACTGTTTCCTAGTGGGTAGAGCACTGGACTAAAAGTCAGGAAATTGGGATCTATTCCTAGCACTGGCCTGCTTCGTTACATCACCTCTCTGTGCCTCAGTTTTCCCGTTTGTAAAAGGAAGATAATAATTCTGACCTCCTTTGTAAAGTGCTTTCAGATCTACTTATTAAAAGAGGTAGGTGGTGGTGTTATTTTGACTCATACAGTAATTATATAGAGCTTTGATTTCAATGAAAGTTACGAATGTAAATGTCTTTGAGGATCTAAGTCATGGTCCTTGTTCTGTGCCCCCTCGTCCTTCCCCCAAACATACTGTATCACCCAATCCTCTTTGAGGAAACCCTACGAAACCAAGCTAACCAGCATTGTTGGAGCATCAAAGATTAGGGTTAGCTAGCTGATCAGAATCAGATTTCTATCCCTTGCAAAGAAATGCATTCCTGAGCCTTCTCACTGGGAAGGGAAGTGGGAGTAGCCAACCATGTCCACCCCCTACCTCGCTCCCCCCTTACTCCTGCATTCCTATGGGCGTGGCTTGCACTAACCTTCCACTGTCATTACTATAATTATCAAAGTGATTGGGAGGCAAGGACTGCAGCAGTGATTCAGCTGGCTAGCTCATATCCTTGACAGAGACTGTGTTAATATAAGAGCAAGGCTCTTGGAGCGTGGGCCAGTCTGCAGGAATTTTCCCTCACAAGGTGACTCATTGGTTTTGTTCTCCCTTCCCTGAGGGCCATGTTATCCAGGGGTGGCTTGCGTTTGCCAGCTTTAGTCAATCCCAGCAGCCTGTGGATCCTCTCCCCTACCAAGGATGGCCAGGTCCCTGGCTACCGCAGGGTTTACACAGCTGCTGGCGAGGTGTACCCTCCTTCCCTCCAAGGGAAGGTGGCCCGGTCCTTCAGCGAGCTCCCAGGCAACTGGAGAACAGGCTGGCTTAACCTCTTTCACTTCTGGCAGGAGGGTGGCTTCCACAACGTCCACAACATCATGATCCACAAGTTCCAGAAGTTTGGACCCATTTACAGGTAAGAAGCTGTGAGGCAGGCCCCACTTGGGCAGCAACAGCTCTCCTTCTGCTCTGCACATCCCTGCTAAGGGCAGCTCAGCAGCATAAAAGAAAATATGGGGATCAGGTGTGTATAGGTAGGGTGTTGAGGTACCACAGTCTAGTGGGTTGGGCAATAGAGCAGGAGCCTGGAAATTTGGGTTCTCAGTGCCGTATGGGACAATCTTATCCATCTGCCCCTCCATTTAGATCCACTTTTACCTCTGTCCCCAGGGACCCAACTCAGTAGTATAAACTGAGGGGCAGTGTGGTCTAGTGGATAAGGCTGGGAGTGAGGCGACCTGGGCTCTAGTGCCAGATCTGGAACTGACTTGCTGCATGACAGTGGGCAAGTCACTGGCCTCTTTGTGCCTCAGTTTCTCAACCTACCCTTTGGCTATTGAGATGGTAAGGTCTTTGGTGCAGGCCCTCCGTCCCCACCACACACAGTGCCTAGCACAGAGGGACCCTGATTTCAGTGACTGGAACACTAATAGTCTAGCAGGGTCAGGTCTGAAAGATCCTTCAGTGTCTGGTCTGGGCCAGATTTAGGGGTGACAGGAAGTCTCAGCTGGTGGCTTAACCAGAAGGCCACCCTTCCTCTTTATGTAGGTTTGTACATCTAGGAGCTCAGACGCCATGGGGATGGGCAGTAATACAAAACCCCAGTGTGTGAACATGTAACATCACACAGTGTAATTTTACTCTGTCATTGCAGCACATGCCCAACTCAACCAACAGTTAATATAACAGGGCAAGAGGCCCTGGATTTACCCTTCTATCTGCAAATCAAAATAGTTGTAGCGTGTAACTGTACTGAGAAAGCCAACATGGGATCGAAGTGGCCATTTACATTGTTTGATACATTTTCATTGTTGCTCTGATCACACTCCCTTGGCTGGCAGAATCTTTAGGACTCTATTATCAACAGCAAACTTCTCTCCAAACTGTACTTAGTACAAGGCTATGGGCCAGATTCTCAGCTAGCAAAAGTCAGGGGATTTCTACAGGTTGCATTGGAGCTGTGTCCATTTACACCAGCTGAGGTGCTGGCTTTATATTTTTCATCTCAATGTTTTGCTTCCACCAGTAGCTCTCTAGCCCAGGGTTATTTTAGGCATGAGAAAATCTCATGGGCCCAAATTCACCCCTAGACTTAGTCTTAGGGATTTGACCCACTACCTTGTATAGCTGTTACACAGCTGGGGCTAGTTTAGTCTGCATGGGCCTGATCCTGAAGCCCTTATTCTTTATTTGTGCTCAGTTCCCTTTGGAAGCAATAGGTGTTTTGCCTGGGTAACTAGAGTCTGATCTTGGGTGGTGTTGATCTCCGGCAATTCCCATTGGTTTGGAGTTGCAGGTGTTGGCAGCTCCCAGGATGTCCTTAGGAAGGACATTTAGGGGGAGGCCCTATGGAACAAGGCTGTGGGATGTGGCTGTGATGTAGTTTAGATTGTGGCTGGGTGTTCAAGGGGAGCTGCTCCTTGCACTTAGGCCCTGTGGACAGCCACAGCTAATTCTTGCATGATCCGTGTGAAAGGCTAGTGGCACACACCATGCCAGCCTTCCCAAAGAGGTTGTTGTGGGACAAATGGATGGTGCAACCATGGCTCTGTGCCAGTTAGAGCAGCTGAGCCAGTATGAAGGGGTGGAGGGGAAATAGATGCTGCCTTCTTGAAACAGGTGACAAAGCTTCCACATCAGTGCGCCAGGGGGAATTCTGGCTGAGTTCTGACAGCTGCACAGCCCTTTTGTCCCACGCAGACTCAGGCTGTGGCTCCAAAGCCACAATGCAGCCTGCTCAAATTCTTCACTGTGTGCACCGGGCAGACAGGAAGAGTGAGTTTTTCCCATGTGATCGCCCCTTGATCACACTAAGAGTTACAGACCCAGAGCAGCTGCACCACTAAACCCAAGAGGTAGCCCAGGATGTTAAGGCACATTCATAGATTAAGCTTCACTGTCTCCCTATGAGGTAGGTAACTTATTACCCCTGCTTTACAGGTGGGAAAACTGAGGCATAGGGAGGTTAAGGCCAGCATTTTCAAAAGTGGGTACTTTTTTCGAAGGTGTTGAAACTTGATATCAAGGCTTCATGCAAGGCTGCCAGGTAATTGATACTTTGGATTGGTGCAAGTGCCCCTAAAATATGGTTCTGGGCAATTCATTGTCTTCAGGCAGAAGAGGAAGGGTGGTTCAGTAGTTAGGGTTTTAGCCTGGGATGCTGGAGACCTGTGTTCCTGCTCAACTACAGACTTCACATGTGACCATGGGCAACTCACTTAGGCCCAGATTTGTAAAGGTACTTAGGTATTGCTGCACTCAGTGTTGTAGCAACCTAATTTATTTAGGAGCCTAAATCTCATTTGCATAATGGATTTATACCCTTAGGAGCCAAATTCCCATTGAAAGCCAATCGGATTTAGAATCCTAGGTGCCTAAATCACTTTTGAGTGAGATTTAGGCTCCTCAACGAGTTAGGTGTTGCAAGACTGAGAACACCGATGCCTAAGTATCTGTCAAAATCTGGCCATTAGTTTCTCTACACCTTAGTATACCACTTGTGAAATGGAAATAACATTTCCCTTCCTCACAGAGTTGTTAGGACAAATACTTCAAAGCCCATGGCGGGCTCAGATTCCATGGTAATGGCGACCAGCTGTGTTTTAGGTAGAATCATTATCAGCAAGATATTGGTAACAGGAAGGTAGTTCAGAGAACAGCAGCAAAGGGGTTGAGTGAGGAAGATAAAATTAGCTAAATATGTGCAGTTTAGCTTGGCAAACAGCGAGGAGGGTGCTATGACAGGGTATGATATTAAGAAAGGAAATAAAATCAACTGACCAAAATTCCTGAGTGTAAGACTAACGAAAACTCTCCCAATGGGAACATAACATAAGAACATAAGAAAGGCCGTACCGGGTCAGACCAAAGGTCCATCTAGCCCAGTATCCTGTCTACCGACAGTGGCCAATGCCAGGTGCCCCAGAGGGAGTGAACCTAACAGGTAATGATCAAGTGATCTCTCTCCTGCCATCCATCTCCATCCTCTGACAGACAGAGGCTAGGGACACCATTCCTTACCCGTCCTGGCTAATAGCCATTAATGGACTTAACCACCATGAATTTATCCAGTTCTCTTTTAAACTCTGTTATAGTCCTAGCCTTCACAACCTTCTCAGGTAAGGAGTTCCACAAGTTGACTGTGCGCTGCGTGAAGAAGAACTTCCTTTTATTTGTTTTAAACCTGCTGCCTATTAATTTCATTTGGTGACCTCTAGTTCTTGTATTATCGGAATAAGTAAATAATACTTATTTACTTATTCCCAGTAAGTACAAGAACTAAGGAACAGCTTGGGGCTACCCCTGTATTGGACGGGAAATCATAGCTCATTCAATCTAACTCATTTCCATGTCTAATTCCTGTGATGGCCCCTTTTGTCCAAGGACTGGGAGCAAAATCAACAAACATTAAACTAAACAAGCCTCACAATACCCATAGGAGAGAGGGAAATATTATTGTTGTTCTGATTTTACAGAAGGGTAAACAGAGGCAGGGGAAGGGGGCATGACTTGGATTCAGAGAGGGAGTCAATAACAGAAGCCAGTTCTCCAGGATGCCAATCCCATACACTAATCACTAAACAAATGCAGAAGTATTAAAAACAGAAGGGAAGAGACCTCTTGGGTCACTGAGCAGGGGCGGCTCGAGGCACCAGAGCACCAAACGCGTGCCTGCGGCGGCAAGCCGCGGGGGGCAGTTTCCATGAGGGCGGCAGTCAGGCAGCCTTTGGCGGCATGCCTGCAAGAGGTCCGTCGGTCCCACGGTTTCTGCGGCAATTTGGTGGCGGGTACGCCGAAGGCGCGGGACTGGCGGACCTCCCACAGGCATGCCGCCAAAGGCTGCCTGACTGCTGTGCTTGGGGAGGCAAAATACATATTGCTGCCCCTGTCACTGAGTGCAGTCTCCAGTCATAATCCCATATAGATTATGAAGCACTGGTTAAGGGCTGGTCCAAAGCCCTTTGGAGTCAGAATGGCCAAGTGATTTTTGGAACATATGTCTTATTGGGAGTCAATGGGATTTGCTGAAAAGCCCATCCTCTGAATTTCAAGTATGGGAGGTTATGTGTGTTATTTATGTCATAAGAGTTTTGATAGTGGCCTATTTTCACATACAACATATACCCAGCGGCAACTGCAATGGGCATGTTTTAGACATTTCAAGTTAATTAAATACATAATTCAGAAGACAGGGCTTGATCCAGAGTTCATTGGTGTCAGTGGAAAGACTTCTCCAAACTTTGGATCAGGCCCATAGTTTTGATCAGCAGCCAGACTTTTAGGTGTGTATCGATGCTGAACAGAGACTCTGGCCCTTGTAAATTTCCCCATTTGCTACTCATGGGGTACCAGTTACAACTCCTGCCCCACTCAGCATTTATCAGGGTCAGCAAGGGAAGTTTTCTTCAGGGCTCTTTGCTTGTGGGAGTGTCCTGATCCCTTGTCAAATTTCACAGGGAGAAACTCGGCCTCTACCAGAGTGTGAATATCATTAACCCTGAAGATGCTGCTACTCTCTTTAAATCAGAGGGCAACTATCCAGAGAGGTTCATGGTGCCACCTTGGGTGGCCTACCGTGACTTCCGCAACAAGCCATATGGAGTGCTTCTCAAGTAAGTAAGGTCTATAAAAGGGTATGCTGGGGAGTGAAGTTCCCTTTCTAATGACAAAGGTAGCTGGGCTCACCTTTATGTAGTAATCTAGGAAGGGAGGAGATGTAGCATGATGTGAGAAGAGGAGCATTGTCATAGTGATGCCTCTGAATTTGGAGCATCAGCTGGGGAGAGAAGTGGGTTGGCACCTAATTCTTAGGAAACTGTCTGAGGCTCAGGTGGGTCAGGTAGGTTTACCAGTAGTAGATAGTCAGGTCTGGTCTCTTAACTGGAGCACATGCCAACCTGCCCATCCTGGAAACCCTCCTTGATCCCTAGCTTACACTCCCCATGCAACTTGTTTCCCTTCTGCTAGGACCCGTGTGACTGTCAGGTCAGGACTGTGGCCTGGAACATGTGACTCTAGGTCTGGGAAGGAATTCACATGGGAACAGACCAGCCAGGGCATTGCAGCTGGATAGGAAGCAGTGGGTGCCACTCAGGGAAAATCAGTCTGTGTTGCTTAGTGGGCGAGATGAGGAGGGTTGCAGAGGTGGGTAGGGGCTGGGTGTAGGGGGGAAGAATGGGTTTATACTGTGCCCTGCCCTGAAAGGCGGGACATATCAGGGAACACAGCGATGTGAGTGATCGTCCTTTGATTTTCCCAGGAAGGGAGAGGCCTGGCGCTCCGACCGCCTCATTCTGAATAAAGAGGTCCTGTCCCTGCAGGTGATTGACTGCTTTGTGCCCCTGTTGAATGAGGTGGGCGAGGACTTTGTCAAGAGGGTCCGAGTCCAGATCGAGAAGAGTGGCCTGGGGAGGTGGACGGCCGACCTCACCAATGAGCTATTCCGCTTCGCCCTGGAGTGTGAGTGGGCTGGGCTGGCATGCTGCAGCTGCCTGTGGGCGTCCATTTGCTCAGTGGGGGCACCTGGGGCTGGGGGAAGCAGAGAAAAGCTCCTGCTGAGCTCAGTCAGTTTGCACTAGTGCTTAAATCCAGCCACCCAGACATGACACTGATTCCTGTGACTTTGCAAATGGCCCCTTATCATTAGAAGGGGTTGAACCATACCTATAGGGTCTGAACGCCCTTAGGAGGTGGAAAATCCACCCTTTCTGCTTAGGAAAATCTGTTTGGATGAGCACCTAAGTGACCTTCAGCAGAACCTCTTCAGCTTGAAACAAACCCCATGGGTTAGAATCTGTAAGTGTCTAACCTTATGCCTCAGACTGCAATGCGAGGTTCTGCAAGGATCATCCAGAACCTCTCTGCCCATCATGTCTGAGTGTCTTGTGGATGAAATATATTTATAGGACCACATCCACAGCTGGTTTAAGTCACCACAGCTCCACTGAAGTCAATGGAAACACATCAATTTACACCAGCTGGCCCCTGAACTGTGTCTCTGACTACTCATGGCACTTCCTCCAAGAATACAGTTGATGGCTCCAGAGTCCTGGCCAAATTTCAGCTGGAGTCATCGTGCCTCACCAAACCCTCTCTGCAGCCACAGCTACATGTAGTGCTCTTTCTTCGTGTCCTGAACTGTTGTGCAGTGTCGGCTGACCCTGAAATACTGCCATTTCACCACAGAGGTGGCTGCATTTCAGTCCTAGACACTGCGTTTTATATATATAACGACAAATATGTTAGTGCTAGAATAAAGATGGGTAGAAATGACCCCTCTCTGGAGTGAAGAGCTTGGAATGATGTTGGATAAGAGATACTATATCTTACATGCAATAGAACTACATAAAAAAGAACATTAAGGTTGTAAAGCCAAGCTTTTGGAAGCTAGGAAACGCCAGATTTACAGTTGCCTGTGTATCCTTAATAGACAGCACTACCAGCCCTACATATAAACATACTGTGCAATGGAGGTGCCTGTGGCCAATGGCCTCCGATCACCCCAGAGTGACATTTTTGGTGATGTTGGAAGTTTTGGGTTCTAACCCTAACCCTTGCCCCTGCAGCCGTGTGCAACGTCCTGTATGGAGCACGCCTCGGGCTCCTGCAGGATTTAATTGACCCCGAGGCACAGAAGTTCATCGATGCCGTGACCCTGATGTTCCACACCACCTCACCCATGCTCTACATCCCACCCAGCCTGCTCTGCAGGATCAACTCTAAGACCTGGCGGGACCATGTGGAGTCCTGGGATGTGATTTTCAGGCATGGTGAGAGCTCATGTGCACTGCTGCATAGATCTCACCTATCTTAGAGTAAGGTTGGTGGCTAGAGCAGGAGAGTTCATGCTGTCATGTGGAAGGCCCCAGAGTCAGTATCATACTGCCATAGATGAGAAGTTGTTGGAGCATCATGCAGGGAAAAGGATGGATTTGCACAGAAAATAGCTCTTGCTCATAGGAAGGGATGATTCTGGCAAGATACTTGCTCCTTGCTATACTGAGGGCTCTGATATGTTGCCAGGGTCTCTTAGATGGAAGGCAGCAGGGATAGCGCTGCTGGAGGAGCTGGTGGGGTTTTCTGTGGTGCAGGAGGGATCACTCAAGTGGCTTCAGTTGGGGAATTATAGGAAAGATACGAAGTGTCAGGAAAGTGCAGGAT
The DNA here is from genome assembly GCF_013100865.1 of Trachemys scripta elegans. Lineage (NCBI taxonomy): Eukaryota > Metazoa > Chordata > Testudines > Emydidae > Trachemys > Trachemys scripta. The sequence continues at coordinate 39,309,635 of NC_048307.1, forward strand.
TCTCCATAGTGTCCTTGGGTACCAGATTCTAGCCAGGGCTGGCCAGTCTGGGAAAGCCCAATGAGCTGTCCCATGGAAAAGCCACACAGTTTTTGGCTGGGGCTGGTGAGATCCTTTGACTTAAGAGATGCCATTAAAAAGCCACTCAGTGACAGCACCTTAGCATCCTCAGGAGACTCAGGGACCAGGGGCTCAGAAGTGGGGTGGGGTGGCATGGGGAGTGGGAGGAGGGCTGGGCCCTTATAGATGCTGAATTTACTGCTTTGCTTTTTCTCCCTATCTCCCTCCCCCTTTCCCCAGCTGACAAGTGCATTCAGAACATCTACCGAGAGCTCCGGCTGGACCGGAAAAGCACCAAGGAATATACTGGGATCCTGTCCAGCCTCTTAGTACAGGACAAACTGCCCATCGATGACATCAAGGCCAACGTGACAGAGATGATGGCGGGCGGGGTGGACACAGTAAGGATGAGCCTTGGGGATTGGGGAGAGTGCCATTGTTGTGGTGGTGATTGTGACAGGATCCCCCCTGGGATGCAGCCTCAGACTGTGGGACCGCTGTTCCCCCTTAACTCTCTCCAGCCTGGGCTGTATCTCACAATGCCTTGCTTGTGACCAGCAGCAACCTCTCCAGGTGCTATTATTACTCAGCACAACTACATGTGGAGACCCCACACCCAGCTAGATTGCATGAATGCACCCAGAGCCGCTCATGAATCACACAGAGAAAGGCACCAGAGCCAAAGGGCACCAGAGCCAAAACTCAAGATGAGCAGTGCAAATTTATTAATTGGTTCACCACTTTAACAATGGAAAGTGGATATACACTAGCCTTTGTACCCTGAGCAGATTTGCCCCACACTTCATACAAACTCACTGGTAAAGATAACCAGTAAAACAAATTTATTGACTATAAATGATGGATTTTAAGTGATATTAAGTGATAGGCAAAAAGTCAGAGTTATTTACCAGAAGAAATAAAATATAAGCATGCAGTCTAAACTCTCAACCCTATTAGATTGGACAACATCTAGATTAAGCAGTTTATCTCACCCCACTGGATATTGCAGTCCTTAATATACAGGTTTGTTCCTTAAACCTGGGCCAATCTCCCCTGTTGGAGTCTTGTCTTCTTCTCCGTGTCTTGTGTGCTTGCAGCATAGGTGGGGGCGGAGAAGGGCCCAGTATGTGTCCACTCTGTCTGTTTTATACTCTCAGTCCATGTGCCTGGAAAACACAAGTCCAGGTATGTCTGGGGGGCATTGCTGAGTCTCCAGGCAAAGTTGAGCAATCCCCCTGATGTGGCCTCATGCAGGTGAGTCATTGCATTGTAGCTCCCTTGCTGAACAATGGCTGTTGATAGGCTGTTTCACACCCCACCTGGGTGTTGGTTACTCTTCTTGCTGTTGCCTCTGGGGAGCTATCTGTCTGATTCCCCAATTTACAGCATGTTTCAGTGACAACCATACAATACAATTCTCGTAACCTCACATGCATTAATGATGCACATATATGGATAGAGAAATGACTTTCAGCAGATCGTAACTTTTCCCCGAGGCCTTATATAAGGCGTGCTTTATATGTAATATCACAATTATATACAGATGAGGAATATGGAGTTAGAGGCTCATATTTAAATGTGTGCTAACTTTGATATTAATGGAAAATATGCACACATGATAAATGTACTTTAAAAGTGTCATGACTGTTTTTAAGCAGTATGGATTTGTGGAAATATTCCACAATGAAGTGAAATAGAGGCACAGTTATAGAATGCTACATAAATGTCAGCACTCATCCTCTTGTGGAGAATTAATCTTACAGGCAAGATTATCCTTAACTTTGAAGAAACTTTGAAACAGGGTGCTCTCTCAAGGTACAGAACGTGCCAGCAATATTGCAATATCTGTGGTAATTGCTGTGTACTAGAAGGTTTAGGGGAGAGAATTCATTATCACCTTGGACCTGGCATTTCACTAAGGAGCAATGGTGGAACCTCAACATAGTTCCCTGTTTGCATATCCTGGCTCTGGCTCCCCTCTGATGGCGTAAGTGCCCCCAAATGACTTTTACACACTGCTCCTCAAAGGAGGATGCTCATGGTGGAGTACACAAGGCAGAGAATGGCAAATGTTGAGAGCTTGGAACTGGAGTTCTGGCACCTGGGTGCCTCACTCCCATAGGCTCTTCTAAAAGTCCCAGCCTGTAACGCTTCATCAACACAGGGGCTCTTCTCTGAGCATCTCAAGGTGCTTCATTAAAGCCACACAACCAGGCCCCCTTGTCAGAAAGGGAAACTGAGGCACAGAGCGGCGACATGGCATGCATGGGTCACCCAGAGAGCAACATCCCTAGGGTCAGAACCCAGCTGGTGTTGAGTTCTAGGAGGTTCCCCTGTGCCTTGCTCTAGACCCCCATGACTATCCTCTGTGCCCTGCTCTAGACCTCCATGACCCTCCAGTGGGCCATGTTCGAACTGGCTCGCACTCCAGTGGTGCAGGAGCAGCTGCGGGAGGAGATCTTTGCGGCCAGACAGGCAGCACAGGGCGATATGCTGAAGATGTTGAAAGCCATCCGGCTGCTCAAAGCTGTCATCAAGGAAACGCTCAGGTAAGAAGTTTTCCTTTTCAAGATAGTGTAATCAGTTCCTGACCCCCACCACTTTCTACCCAGATGTGGGTCCACAGATGCCTGCCTTCTCTCTATGGGAGTTCAGCCTGGTACTTAGGTACTTATACAACCCTCAGCACTACAGAATCTGAGCATTGGAGCTGGAGTTATTTACCATTGAAGAAAAATGAGTGTCTCCCTTGAATGACAGATTTCATTGCACCGTGACCCCCTTCTGACAACAAAAATTACTACATGACCCCACAACTGGGGACCAAAGACTGGCCAGAGCAGGGCGGGGCCAAAGCTGAAGCCCAAGGGCTTCTGCTCTGGGTGGCGGGCATGTAACCTTAGCCATGGGTGGTGGGGCTTGGGCTTCGGCCCTGGGTGGTGGGGTTTGGGCTTGGGCCCTGGGCCCCAGGAAGTTTAACACTAGCCTTGATGACCCCATTAAAATGGGGTTGTGACCCACTTGGGGGTCCTGACCCACAGTTTGAGAACCCCTGTATTAGAAGATAACAGCTCACTACCTACTTACCTATGGAGCTATCAGGGGCGGCTCCAGGCACTAGTGCACCAAATGCCTTTGCAGACTGACAAATAGGCCCATGCTGCAAAGTGTCATGTACCCCTTGTACACGGGAGGTTGCAAGGCTGCTACTTGCAGGTCAGACTTCTGTACCAGATTTGGCCTGGCTACAGAGAGATCCAATATATGTGTTCTTTTTAAAATACCTTAGAACACGGCTAGGTTTGCTGTTACTAGTTCTGGTAAGGGATGTTAGGCACTGTGCTGCCAGCAGTTGAAAATTATAATACAGTTTTAGACTAGAACCATAGAATCATAGGACTGGAAGGGACCTTGAGAGTTTATATGGTCCAGTCCCCTGCACTTATCCCATAAGATACCATGAGTAAGAATATCACTAAACTGGTTCTCTCTGTGTGTGAGCAGCTTCCTCGACTCCTCCATGACCCACTCTGCCCTTGCATAGGAGACGCATGGCACATCCGCTGCTTTGAAGACCTGTGCCTGTGGATCAAAGGGAGGGGGCATTTTGTCTGGTCTCTTTTTGCAAGCTTTCCTACTGCTTCCTCGTATTTCAGAATCTTTAATATCAAGCACTCAAGAAACTTTGAAAAAATAGCACCATTGATAATTGATTCCAACATTGACAACCCCAGGAAATCAGTTGAATTATTTTGTCTGTCTAATATTGCCCTCATCGATCTCCCATGACAGAGAGATAGGTGGCACAAGGATGGGGATTAATAATAAACTTCATGGGTCTGCAAGAGATGTGCTCAAGAGTTCTGAGCACATTATGTGTAAACACAAAGCCAAGAAAACCTAGACAGCTTTGGAAGAGATCCTTCAGGACTGCCGATTGCTGCCATAATAACAGTGTGTTCCCATCTGCCACTGACACCAGATCTAACCTTGGGAAATGGCAGACTAAACTAATAAAGCCCTGCACGTGCAGGAGCAAAGCTACTCAAAGATTGCAGTGCTTGCTTCAGAGAGGAAAGTTCTGAATCAATTTAAAAGGCTAGGAGTCCAGCTCTGCAGGCAGGACAATGGGAGAAGGGGAACCTGTCCAAAGAGAATTCTCATCTGGGCCAGCACTGGGACTGGCGCATGCTGGGACTTAGACTCCCTCCCATTGCAGACACTAAACTGCTCATGCCAGGGAGGGTGCTAGGCTGCTAGATGTGCATTACTTAAAGAGCCAGATCTTCAGCTGTGGCAAATCAGCATCAGTTCATTGACTTAATTGGAGTTATTTAGATTTACCCCAGCTGAAGATCTAGCCCCAAGCTTCTGCTTCTCCCTGCTGGTGGCCAGGTGGACATTAAACACCTTATAGCAAAAAACACAAATTCAACAGGGAAGAGCTCTGGTTTCATGGCCATCATCTCCACCCTCTCAATGAAACAGCTTCTCATACCCAAGGCTACATGAGATATTGCTGTGCATATAATGACTGCTAGATTGGCAGAGATGTTGATCTTGGGGCAGAGACTGTTTTTTTTTATTCTCTGTACAGCACCTGTACAGTGAGTAGACCATGCCTGGAGGTGGCTCTGCAATAATATAAATAATAATGAATGATTTTTCTAACACATTCATGTGTCAAGTGCTTTGGGCCTGATTTTGATCATTTACACCAGTGGAATTGCATAGACAGACCATCAAGTGACTCCTGATTTACCTCAGGAGCAGAATTGGTCCACTAGAGGATATCAGGAAATGTATTTAGGCTCTTAAACTGGCATTGTGGGTTCAGTCAAACAGAGACATTGACAAACATGAGGTTAGAGGAGAATGGCTCAGAAGATGGGAGAACTGGCATGTAAGACCCATGGAAAAAGCTTGAGAGAATTGGACACATCCTTTGTGGGAAACTGTATCACAGTGATGCATGGCGGCTGTATGCATGGGGTAGCATGGAAAAGACCGTGATCATGCAATCAAGGAGGACAGGACAACACATCTTAAATTGCAGCTGGGACAGTTTAGGCTAAATATTAGGGATAGTGTTATAGGACCAGTTTGGTGATAGCACAAATTGTCACTGGTATCACTTACCATGGAGTGATTCAAGACTAGATCTTACCCCCATCTGGCAGAATTGGCTTTAGGCATCATGTGTCTTATAGCACTGGGAATTTTCCCCAGTTCTAGCAATAACTGTTCAGCCACCAGTGTTTGGATTGGTGGACCCTGCTGGAAACCAGGGTCAATCATGCTTCAATGCAAGGAAATGGGCTAGATGACTTGCTAGCGCTCCCATCCCATTGAAGCAATATGCTGGTTTGATCAGCTACCCAGCCAGCATGCTGTGCACAATGGAAACTGTCTTAAGCAATGTGACAGGGCCATAGCTGGGCTCCCACCAAACCACTACTGAGTTCCCAGGCAGGTGCACAAAGTAAAAGGGGTTTTTGGCTGTCACTCCTTTCAGGCAGGGTTCCACACACAGCAGCAACAGGCAAGTCACATGGAGCACATTCCCTGTCAAGCCGACCTACCCTTCTCTGGGGCTTCTGGCCCCAAGTCAGACTTTCCTCATAGAGTAAGACCTGGGAAGCTGCTCTCCGTTCCAGCCAGACTCTACGGAAGCTGGGCTCTCCCATTTTAACACCTCCTGATACAAGGGCTGTGGATTAATCACACTTAACTCATGTGACTAACTAAAAAAAAATGTAATCCTGATTAATCGCAGTTTTAATCACACTGTTAAACAATAAAATACCAATTGAAATTTATTAAATATTTGTGGATGTTTTTCTACATTTTCAAATATATTGATTTCAGTTACAAGATAGAATACAAAGTGTACAGTGCTCACTTTATTTATTATTTTTATTACAAATATTTGCAGTGTAAAAATGATAAACTAAAGAAATTGTATTTTTCAATTCACCTCATACAAGTACTGTAGTGCAATCTCTTTATCGAGGAAGTGCAACTTAGAAATGTAGATTTTTTTTGTTACACAACTGCAACCCAAAAACAAAACAATGTAAAACTTTAGAGCCACTCAGTCCTACTTCTTTTTCAGCCAATCGCTAAGACAAACAAGTTTGTTTATATTTATGGGAGATAATGCTGTCCGCTTCTTATTTATGTCATCTGAAAGTGAGAACAGGCACTTTTGTAGCCAGCATTGCAAGATATTTACGTGTCAGATATGCTAAACATTCGTATGCTTCAGCCACCATTCCAGAGGACATGCTTCCATGCTGATGACGCTCGTTAAAAAATAATGCGTTAATTTAAATTTGTGACTGAACTCCTTAGGGGATAATTGTATGTCTCCTGCTCTGTTTTACCCACATTCTGCCATATATTTCATATTATAGAAGTCTCGGATGACATCCCAGCACATGTTGTTCATTTTAAGAACACTTTCACTGCAGATTTGACAAAACAAAAAGAACATACCGATGTGAGATTTCTCAAGATAGATACAATACTTGACCCAAGGTTTAAGAATCTGAAGTGCCTTCCAAAATCTGAGAGGGACGAGGAGTGGAGCATGCTTTCAGAAGTCTTAAAAGAGCAACACTCTGATGCGGAAACTACAGAACCCGAACCACCAAAAAAGAAAGATCAACCTTCTGCTGGTGGCATCTGATTCAGATGATGAAAATGAACATGCATCGGTCCGCACTGTTCTGGATTGTTATTGAGCAGAACCCATCATCAGCATGGACGCATGTCCTCTGGAATTATGATTGAAGCATGAAGGGACATATGAATCTTCAGCGCATCTGGCACATAAATATCTTGCCACACTGGCTAGAACAGTGCCATGCGACTCACTTTCAGGTGACACTGTAAACAAGAAGCAGGTGGTATTCTCTCCCACAAATATAAACAAACTTATTTGTCTGAGCCAGTGGCTCTCAACCTTTCCAGACTACTGTACCCCTTTCAGGAGTCTGATTTGTCTTGCATACCCCCAAGGTTCACCTCACTTAAGAACTACTTGCTTACAAAATCAGACACAAAAATACAAGTGTCACAGCACAGTTACTGAAAATTGCTTACTTTCTGATTTTTACCATATAATTATAAATCAATTGGAATATAAATACTGTACTTACATTTCAGTGTATAGTATATCGAGCAGTATAAACAAGTCATTGTATGAAATTTTAGTTTGTACTGACTTCACTAGTGATTTTTATGTAGCCTGTAGTAAAACTAGGCAAACATCTAGATGAGTTGATGTACACCCTGAAAGACCTCTGAGTACCCCCAGGTGTACATGTACCCTGGTTGAGAACCACTGGTCGGAATGATTGGCTGAACTACAAGAAGGACTGAGTAGACTTGTAGGCTCTAAAGTTTTATATTGTTTTATTTTTGAATGCAGTTTTTTTGTACATAATTTTACATTTGTAAGTTCAACTTTCATGATAAAAAGATTGCACTACAGTTCTTGTAATGGGGGAATTGAAAAATACAATTTCTTTTGGTTTTTACAGTGCAAATATTTCTAATAAAAAATAAACTGAACACAGTACACTTAGTATTCTGTGTTGTAATTGAAATCAATATATTTGAAAATATAGAAAACATAAAAACATATTTAAATGGTATTCTATTATTGTTTAACAGTGCGATTAATCATGCGACTAACCATGATTATTTTTTAATTGCGTGATTAATTGCAATTAATTTTTTTAATCGCTTGACAGCCCTCCCTGACACCTATTGCAGGTGTAGCAGGTCAGGGTTTATTAAGCCCACAGCAGCTTGTTAACCTTCTCCTGGACAATGGAGGGTTTGTATACCCTGTCACAAGCAATAGCTCGATGGCCTGATTTAACAGAGGTAGGTCCTCTATCAAAGTGGGAGCAGAATGACATGGGGAATCTTTGGGCTGAGCTCTTATTTCTAAGGGGGATGACTGGTCTCATGCACATCCCTGATTGTATACTCTGCCCATTGAGACAATATCAGCTGTAAATGAGTGATGAGTAAATACCACCCTGATGTGTCCTCCTCCTCCTGCAGGCTCCATCCAGTGGCAGTGACCCTACAGAGATACACAACACAGGAGATTATTCTCCAGGACTATTTCATCCCTGCCAAGGTGAGCTTCCCACCGGGGCAGGGCCAGATGGAAGGAGGGGAACAGGCACCTGTGGAACTTTGGCTTTGTCTCCACTAGATGTCTTAACATTTCCCACTGTTGCTGCTTTTGGTGCCTCTCCAATGGTGGTGGCCAGCGTGGGAGCACAGCTATAGGCTGCAGGGCTGGCCCACAACACATTGGCACCTGAGGTGGGGAGCTCAAATGACGCCCCCATGCCCCCTAGCTTGGGCCAAAACTTTGAAAGGTCTCAGTTCTACCTTTTTCCTGTTCTACTCCTCTCATGGTACTGCTCTGTTACCTACCCCAATAAAGGAGAACTAAAAACTTAAAATGCCTTGTTCAAAAATTTTAAGTAACACTTAACTTTCAAACGCCTGAACAGCAAATTTAACTTTTCTTGTCTGCATAGTAAACACTGGCATTTTTATCTGTATGAATAATCAAAGTGGTGTTTTCCGTGCCTTCGTGGTTGCAAAGCTTTGAACTGCTTCCTGAAGGTCCACAGTCTGGGCCAGCTCATGCTCTATTGAGATGGTTGCAAGGCCGACCAGCCTCTCCTGTGTCATTGTGGAGCGTAGATGTGTTTTTTATTAACTTCAGCTTGGAGAAGCTGCGTTCTCCACTGGCAACTGTTAAAGGAAGTGTTAGAAGTATGCACAGAGCAACAAAAGCATTTGGAAAGAGGGTGGTCATCTTATTTGTGCACATATATTCCAGAACAGCCTTTGGAGTTGATCCTGCTGAATGTATCTTGAAAGGGCTTTCAGTTCATCACCTAAATCACTCGCATCAATATTGCGCATGTCATCATGTGTCTCTAGTGTCCTGCATTTCTGGTGTAGGTCTTCTTCAGGTATAGTGAGGAGTTTTGGAATATCATACAACATCCCAAATATACTGCTGTGTTCCTTGAGCTGCATGAAACGTTCTTTCACTGACTGTATTGCACAATCTAGCACCTGGTTAAAGAATTCAACTTTGAATTGTTGTTTGGGGTCTCTTATGGGATTATCCCGTGCCTCGTAATCAAAATGTCTTTTTCTTCGGTGACTCTTGTATTCTTGAATGGGTGGGAAAATATCTTTAGTGTGAAGTTCCTCTGTCAACTTCTGTGCAGTCTTCAGAATGTTTTGAAATCCCTCATCTGACCAGTAAGACTGTAGGTATGACTTTGCTTTGTCCAGTTGTTCCATTGCTCCAGATATATCAAGGTCAACACCTTGGAGTCTCCTGCTTACAACATTTATTTCAAATAGAATGTCATGCCACAATGTCAAGCCGCACAGAAATGTGAAGTTATGTATGTTTCTGGTGATTCCATTTCCCTCTGCCACTCTTCTCCCATGAACAGTTCCTGTCATATCCTCCATAATGGCAACTATGGAATCATCTATCTTCCCAATTTAGTGTTTGATAGGCTTTATCACCTCCACTTGACTTTCCCATCGTGTGGCACTCAGTGGTTTCAGTGTCAGAAAGGATGTTCCCAGATGTTGCTTCAAAATTTGTCATCGTTGAGTTGATGCAGAGAAAAATACATAGATGCTTTGAATTACATTAAAAAATTCAGCAGCCTTACTAGAAGCTGATGCTGCATCACTGACCACCAAGTCCAATGAATGAGAACTGCATGGGACAAAAAAAGCTTGAGGGTATGGGTACGTCTATACTTACCGCCGGGTCCGGTGGTAAGCAATCGATCTTCTGGGTTCGATTTATCGCGTCTTGTCCCAGATCAATCCCGGAAGTGCTCGCCGTCGACGCCAGTACTCCTGCTCCACAAGAGGAGTATGCGGAGTTGACGGGGGAGCCTGCCTGCCGCGTCTGGACCCGCGGTAAGTTCGAACTAAGGTACTTCGACTTCAGCTACGTTATTCATGTAGCTGAAGTTGCGTATCTTAGTTCGAAGTGGGGGGTTAGTGTGGACCAGGCCTTTAACTCTCGGATTCGTGTCTGCACTCCTCTGTTCTTTCCTCTCATGTTGGCACCATTATCATAGCCCTGACCTCTCATGTCAGCTATCGCAATTCCCATATCTTCCAGCTCTTTAAGAAGCACTTTTGTCATACCAGCTCCTGTAGTATCATCAATGTCAATAAATTCTAGAAAATGCTCTCTGACAGTCACCATTGCAGGGACATTTTCACTAGGTTCCATTGTTGTTACAAAATGCACCATTAAAGTAATTTGTTCCATATGGCTGATGTCAGGTGTGCAGTCCAGAATAACAGAGTAATATCTTGCTGACTTCAGATCTGCCACAATCTTCTGTTTGACTTTTGTTGTCAGTAACTGTTTAATCTCATTTTGAATTGTTTTTCCAAGGTAGTGGTGTGTGTACATTTCTTGGGTGGTGACTCTTCTTAGATGCTCCTGGAGTACAGCATCAAACTCAGCCATCAGCTCCACAGTTTTAAGGAATTTTCCATTGTTTGACACACACAGCTGATCTGAAGTGCTAGATTTTGGGTAGCAAGCATTCTCACAATGGCAATGAGCCTTTTCAGACCATTTTTGCCAGTAAAGATGCAAATCCGATGCAATCTTCTCTTGATGCTGATCATCTATGGTGGCCTTTAACCTTAGTTTCATCACAAGCTCTTTCCACCTATGGAATGTTCTCTGGTGATTTGCTGCCTTCCCATGGCATGCCAGATTTCTAGCCAGATTTTTCTAGTCCTTTGTTCCTGTAGAACCCAATGTGGCTGGAACATTAGACTAGAAGAGTTTGTAACAAAAACAGTATGCAGCATTCTGGGTTTTTGAGTACATAAGCCATGGCCTCTCCAATTTGTCACCATTGGGGATTTCACGCCAGTAATGTATTGGATGGAAACTTCTATTTTCATTGTCTTTGGGGAACATGAAGTTGTTCACTTACTGTGGCCTATGCAGTACAAGGAAGTCCCTCAGGCTACTGCTCAAGTGGGTCCATAGTCCTGGATCATCTAGACTTAAGGAACTAAACTCAGCAGCAGCAATTTCTTGCACCTCCACCACATTCTTCTCTGATCTACACTTTTCTTCAGGAATGTGCATGGTTACATCCATTTGAGATGCAGATATGGATGCTGCAGTAGCTGCCAGGTCACCTGCACTCTGACTAACTGGAAGATCAGGCATCTCCTCACCACTCACATCCTCACTGGGGCCGGAAGGCTCACTGTGAACATTTGTGTCTATGTATCTCAGGAGAGCTCCTTCCTGCTTAGATAGAAAAGCTTCCTTTGCTTTCTTTCTTTTTCTGAATGCTGCCCCAGAGGGGCGTTTTCTTCTTTCACTCAGTTTTTCTGTGCCATCTATAGTGGCTTTCAACACTGAATTGAAGGGGACAAATAAGAAGGCTGGTAGCAGTAGGGTTACCATATTTAAAAAATAAAAAAAGAGGACACTCCACGGGCCCTGGCCCCACCCCTTTCCCACCCCCGGCCCCGCCCCAACTCCACCCCTACTCTGCCCATTCCCCCAAAGTCCCCGCCCTAACTCCCCCTCCTCCCTCCCAGTCATGCGAAAAGGGCTGCCCAAGAGCTACCGGCTTCACGGTTTGCCGGGCAGCTGCCAGACCCTGCGCCCCCGGCTGGTGCTTCCCCAGCACAGCTGGAGCCCGGGAGGGGAAGAGCCCAGCCAGGGGCGCAGGGTCTGGAGGCTGCCTGGCAAACCTGTGAAGCCAGTAGCGCTCGG
>NC_048307.1:39326309-39374430 GCF_013100865.1 Trachemys scripta elegans
CCTGACTCCGACTTCAGCTCTGTTTAAGCGCCAAGCTGCCCGAGCGAGCGCTACCGACTTCGGGCAGCCCCCGTGCCTCCGGACCCCAGCTGCCGGAGCAGAGCAGCTGGAGCCCGGGAAGGGAAGTGCCCGGCCGGCGGCTTGGGGTCCGGAGGCACGGGGGCTGCCCGAAGCCGGTAGCGCTGGCTCGGGCAGCTTGGCTCTTAAACAGAGCTGAAGTCTGAGTCAGGGGAGGAGCAGAGGAGCCACGGGAGAGGAAGTGCCTGTCCGGTATTTTTCCTGGACATGTTCAGCTTTTTGGCAATTCCCCCCGGACGGGGGTTTGATTGCCGAAAAACCGGACGTATGGTAACCCTACGTGACTGGTGCCCGGGGCCGGGGGCGCAGCTCCAGCCCCAGGGGGATGCAAATCCCGACAGTGCCGGCTCCCCGCAACGCGCTGGCGTCCACAACCCCCCCGGGGCGCCCCCAAGCCCTGCGATGGCTGCTGAGCGGCGCCCAGAGACACCCCCCCACCCAAAGGACAGGGGCCCGCGCCCTCCCTCCCCCGACGGCTTGCTGCCTCACAGGGGCAGGTTGGTCGCGTTGCAGGGGCCGCTGGGAGTTGTAGTTCTCGGCCGCTCCCCTCTCCCGGCTCTCCCTGGAGCGTGAGACCCGGCCGGACTACAGCCCCCAGCATGCCCTGGGCAGGAGCCGAGTGTCGCACCGAGATGATGTCACAGCGGGCGACCAACATACACAGATTCGGAGATCCTAGCCTCCCTATTTCCCCGGACATGTCCGACTTTTTGGCAATTCCCCCCGGACGGGGATTTGGGGACCAAAAAGCCGGACATGTAGCAGGGCCTGAGTGAGGTAAGATATCAGCATCTTAAAGGCCTAACTGGCTCCTACTACTTCAGTTGACTGCTTGTTCTCCTCAAGTGGGTTCAGGGAAGCAGCAGGAAACAGGAAGCTCCCTGAGAAGCTGTTGTTCATCAGTCGAGGCTCCTGGGGGTGCTAGAGAGGTACATAAGAGGCTCCTCCTCCTCTCTCTCCTTGCAGCTCCTGCTGCTTTCTGTTATTCCCTCTCACCTTTTCTCCTGCCTGCCTGTTATGTCTCTTGTGCCCTTCTTCCTCCGGCACAGCACTCCACCATCTCTGTGCATCTAGAGCAGAGAGAATACATATGCACCAGCAGCAGACACAATTTTCTACACTCTGGGTCCTAGTGGTGCCCCCCCCCACAATCTGACACCTGAGGCGGCCGCCTCAGTTCGCCTCATGGTAAGGCTAGCAATGATAGGCTGCCCCAACCATTTTAACCATTGTGTCAGCCAGATCTAGTGCAGAATACCCATGGCTTGTAGCAAAGGCCCCATTCACAGCCAAGGGAAGACTGTAGATAAGCACTGTTTAAAAACTTGCTTATGGCCAACCAGAATTGTACCAGGCTTGGGCTAGTCAGTGATGCCAGGGTTGGGGCACATTAGCTTGGTGTTTGAAGAAAAGATCTACCATGAATCTGAACCCAGCCCAAAGCACAAGTGCCTGGGCCCATCCAAACTGGCTGGCCAAGGCATGTTAGAGGGATGGGAATCTGGGCTGAGCTTTAGAGACACAGCAGAGAACTCACAGCCCGGGGGGACGGGGTGGGGCACTTTAAACTACCTTTGCACCTGCCTAATCCTGGGTTGCTCTGGCGGCTGGAGTGTCCCCTGCCCAGGGGCCTGTCTAACCTACAGCAGCCTTCATAGCCTGCCCCACAGAGCACTGCTCTGCCGAGAATCTCTGCTGCACCTGAGCCCCACACATGTCCTTCAGAAGGCAGCCTTCCACCACACCTGCCTGCACTGAGGGAATTCTCCCCCAGCTGGATATGGGACCCCTTCTGCTGTTCCCTTTGCCCTTTTACCCAGTGTAAAGGGGTGGGGGAGGGAATTCACCTAGTGAGTTTAAGCCATACGTAGATATGGAGCTTACACTCAGTTGTAAGAGCACTTTAGATGGGCCCAAAGAAAATGGGGGACCTAAACGTGTGGCTGGCTGGAGCAGACACAGGCTCTGAAACCATTGCCAGTTACAGAGTGAACAGCGCAAAAGCCTCTCTGCGCAGCACATACAGCAGCGCTCTCCTGATGGAGCATACCATTAAAGTCAGTGTCACCCACCCTGAGGGAGGGCTGCCCACCAGGCCCTGTGTGTAGATCTGTGTTTGTGGTGGCACAATGGGCCAGACTCACCCCGGTGTAAGGGCAGATGCTGTTCCCTCACATTGTGACTGCAGTGTCACTCCCCTGTCATGACTGAAGTCTGGCACAGCCCCTGTGATGGATGCCTGCTGGAAGAGCTGCTAGCAGTCCACTCACCCTCCCTCCCCTCTCCTTTGCAGACTCTAGTGCAGGTTGGAATTTACGCTATGGGCCGTGATCCCAAGTTCTTCACCAAGCCAGAGCTGTTCGACCCGGCAAGATGGCTGAAAATGGACTCTACATACTTCAGGGGGCTGGGCTTTGGCTTTGGGCCACGTCAGTGCCTCGGTCGCAGGATTGCTGAGCTGGAGATGCAGCTCTTCCTGATCCATGTGAGTCTGACACCTTCCTCCCTTGGCAAAGCCGCAGAATTTGCAAAGCACATTGTCGCTGAGGCAAGTTCCCGGCGATGCCAGAGAAGGGCTGTGGGCAGCTGCACAGAGAACCAGGGGAACCTAGGGCTCTGTTGGGAAAGAGAGAAACAGAGGTCTAGGCACTTGGCTGTCTGCATGGCTTGCACAAGTGGAATGAGCATTGCATGGTAGATGGTTCAGGCAGCTAAGGCTGAAAATTACAGGACCCAGATCTTAGGACCCTGCTAAGTGAGTGGGGCTGAGCTGGAATCCTGCTCAAGCCCTGTCATGTTGCAGTGTGCACACAGCTCAAGCTGACCCGAGTCAGACAGTCTGTGTAGCTCACTGTGGACATGTTAGTATGGCGTGAGATCCGGTTCCAGCAATTGTAAACCCAGGTTTACAATGCAGTGTGGCTGCTCAAGCGTGGGCTTGGCAGCACCAAGGCCACAAGCCCATATCCCACAGATCCTGGTTTATAATGCAGTGTAGCCATACCCTGAGAGTCCTGCTAGAAACGTGCAAAAGATTAGCAACAAATACGCAAAACCAGTCCAAATCAGAGGGAGGTCTTTCTTTTCACTGGAATCAGCATGATCCAGTAGATAGCGCATTGGTTTCAGAGTCCTGGTGTCTAGGCCCAGCTTTGTCAGTGTTTATGGATATTCACTTCATCTCTCTGGCACAGATCCACAAGGTATTTATGCAGATCACAGAGGATTTTTGCCAGTTTTCTTGAAGTTCATGAAAAAGCAAAACTAGAGGGGTACAAAATCCTCCCCAAAAGAGCAACATTTTTGGGTGTGCACATCATCTCCTGCATGCACAGATGGAGAGCAAAGACCATCTAGTGCAATGAATACAAGGACATTTAAAGAATGTCCAGCCCCGAAGTCAACAGGGATAAAGTCATTTCAGCCCTACTCCACAGTGGAGCTGCCCCACACTGCCTTCTTCCCAGAGATCTCCCTTCTCATCCTCTGGCTATCAGGGTCATTCACCTAAGGCCCCACTGAACATCCTTCTTAGTGGAGAGTTGTGGGAGGTAATGCCACACATCTTGCTCAGTCCTGCAAATTTCCTGCACTGGGGTAGTCAACTCTGGAGCTTCCAGAGGGCGATAGTGGCTTGTGGCAAGAAATTATTGTGCCACGAGTTGAAAAAGTGGCACATAGTGTTTTGCCACTGTCTGGCTCAAGTTAATGGTGCTTCTAGTGTAGGTCAGAAGTGGGGGCATTGGCAAAGCTGTCTGGGGAGTTGAGGGAAGCTTGCACAGCATCTGACTGCAGCCACAGTGCAATGAGACCTTCTCTTCCATTTGCCTCATTGGTTGGAATCAAGATGAGTTTGCTTCTCTGACAGATTTTCATTGTCTCTTTTGTTCTATTTCCCAGATGCTGGAGAACTTCAAGATAGAAACCAAGAGAGGAGTGGACATTGGTACCAAGTTTGACCTCATCCTGATCCCAGACAAACCAATATGCCTTACGTTACGGACCCTGGACTCCCAGCCATGAATGGAACAGAAGCTACCGCTCCCCACTGATTCTGTGACAAGGCCGGGCCAATGGGTGATGGAGCCAACGTCAACTCATCTTGAGCCAGCTGAAGAGCTGTCACCTGTGTTTGGGACAATCTGTACATATGATTTATGTCCTTGTGGAACTTTGTCTCTAGACATAAAAATTAGACTCTAGTAAGGAGAAACGAATGGGGGCTGGGGTGGGTGTGATGGGATTCCCCGGGGTGCAACCTGGAAGTGGGGTACCACTGAGCCCTCTGACCTGTCAGCCTGGGCTCCCTCTCACACTTTGATGCCATGACAACCTCTGGCAGGTACTGCACTTACACAAGCATCCACAAGCAGGGACACACCCAGTTGAGTTACATGAATGCTTCTCCAAGCCACTCATGAACTAATAGAGAGACTCCAGCCAAGTCCCCCCAGCTTCCCAGCCGTACACCCCAGAGTTGTACCATCTTGTCCTGGTTAGAAGCCTGACCAGTGTAAATTTATTACCTGATCCACCCCTCCCTCAATGTGGAGAGGATATAACACAAGCCTTTGTAACTGAGTTGAGATTGCCTAAGCACTTCAAGCAAACTACACCGTTTTAAGTAAAGTGTAAAACAGATTTATTAGCTACAGAAAGATAGATTTTAAGTGGTAGGCATAAAGCTCAGAGAAAGTTATCAAAGAAAATAAAAGATTAAATGCACAATCTAAATCTTAACCCTTATTACACCAGGCAGTATTTAGATCAGCGATTTTCTCACCCTACTGGATGTTACAGTTCTTAATACACAGGTTTCTCATTAAGTCTGGACCAGTCTCCTCAGATGACCGTCATCTTTTTGGTGTGCCTGTTACTTCCAGCACAGGTGGGGGAGGAGAAAGGCCAAGATATGCTGCAACTGTTATACCCTCAATCCATGTATGTGGAAGATACTTGCCCAGACATGTCCCAGTGAGCTTTGCTAAGTCACAGTGATCAAGTGGACTGGGCAACTGTCATTGAATTGTAAGACCCTTGAGTACAACACCCTTGCTGATTAATGGTCATGGAGCACCATCCTGGCCAGGGGTCCTTTATATGTCACTAGCAAACTTACAGCATATTTCAGTAACAACCATACAGCAAAAATCTCATACTAATGCTATACATATTTGGACAGAACGGGTTTTAGCAGAGCATGACTTTTCATATATCTTACATGGTATGCTTTGTATGAAATATCACAATTACATGACAGTGGTGAATATGGGGGTTACAGGGTGCTATTTTCAGGTTATAGTGTTTCACAGTGGGGTGGGAGCTCCAGGGACCTAACCCAGGCTTTGTCTGTCACTGCCTTTGCTGCTGACCAATGCAATGGTCACTGGAAGATATAATCTGGCTAGGCAGCTGAAGGGTGCTAACTGCAGTCTCCATCCTGGACATAAAATGTGCCTTTGTGATCAAATTCCTCCAGTGTTCAGGGCAAAGTAGAGACTGTCCACAGTGCAAGATGAATGTTCATGTAGGTCCCCTGGCATGTAGACCTCTGGAACACAGCCCCAAACCCCAGGCACGGAAGTGGCAAAAGGATCCAGACGTTTCAAGCAGCCCCAGTCTTTTGGGTTCTGGAGTGTTAGCAGAGTTAGTCAAGGTCACCCTTACTGTGTCAGCACAGTCAACGCTGCCCTCCCACGTGCATTGGAATGGGAAGATGCCCATCAGCTTTCACTCACTCATCCACATCACAGCCTTTGCAAAATGTTTCATAGGCACCACTGTTTTACCCTCCTCCCATCATTGTGGTTGCCAGTACACTGTCTAGCTGGGATAAATATAATGGTTTGTCTTTTTATAGCACTCGTCAGCTGAAGGTATGTTGACACTGATGGTGTAGTTGCTGCCTTGGGTACAGGTACCCAGGTGTCACAGACTCACAGGTCTCGTGCTCTCTCCCGGCTCTGTACAGTACCTGGGAGGAACCCACTTCAGTGCGACAGCCCTTCTTGGGGGCGTCCACTCTCTCTCGGGGGTTAAGCCGTAGGCCCCTCCGCTTCCTGGAACTGCACCTCTCTGACCCTGAGCATGCCTGTCTCTCAATGTGGGTCCCCTCTGGGAGTCCACTCACTCTGGGCCTCCACTCCCAGGGGGAATAATGCAATCCTGATCTCTAGACTGGAGTGACTCTCAGCCAGAGTAAAACAGAAGGGTTTATTGAGCATATGAACCCAGCACAGACAACTCTCCGGGCCCTCAGGCCTAGCATCTCTCAGCACAGTACATCTAAGTCTGTCCCGTGTCCAGGTGGGCTCTGGCTGCTCTCTCTCTGTCCAGTCCAGCAGCCCCCTCCTTCCAGCCGATCATCCAATATTATCTCCCCCAACATCTCCTCCCCTGTCCTTTGTCTTCGGTCCCAGGTAAACAGGTCACTGTGGCCTTTGTTCCCCTCTGGCTGGAACTGGTTGGTCAGGTCCTCTCTCCTCAGCCCTTTGTCCTCCCACTGGCCAAAACTGGCTGACTGCCAAGCTGCGCTGGGCCTCTTAATCACCCCCAGCCCCTGGATTAGAGCCTCCTTCAGTTCACAGAGTGCCCCCGGCACTGTTAGGTCTAGACCACCTTGTCTGGATTGCCCAAATTACCAAGCTTCATAATGGGAGCTAAAGTGTGTTACAAAGCTTCAGTAGTATCCTGCCATCCCATTAGAGACCTGGGCCTGTTTCTCGATTTGAGGAATGGCCAATCTCTGGTTACCTTGACTGGTTCTGGCTTTAGCAGCTGCTTCCCACCTTATGGCCCAGGTATGACACATCTGCCATCCTTATCTTACCTTTTCCGGCCTCTACCATCCATCCTGGAGGCGTCCCAGGCTGCTCTTCACTGGGACACTTGATTCTCCCAGGTTGGGCTGAAGACACAGACATCATGAATGTATACATTTTAAATTAATGGAGATATCCCATCTCCTAGAACTGGAAGGGACCTTGAAAGGTCATCAAGTCCAGCCCCCTGCCTTCACTAGCAGGACCAAGTACTGATTTTGCCCCAGATCCCTAAGTGGCCCCCTCAAGCATTGAACTCCCAACCCTGGGTTTAGCAGGCCAATGCTCAAACCACTGAGCTACCCCTCTGATGGTGTAAGTGCCCCCAGATGACTTTTCCACACTGCTCCTCAAAGGAGGATGCTCATGGTGGAGTACACAAGGCAGAGAATGGCAAATGTTGAGACCTTGGAACTGGAGTTCTGGCACCTGGGTGCCTCACTTTCATAGGCTCTTCTAAAAGTCCCAGCCCATAACACTTCATCAACACAGGGGCTCTTCTCTTAGCATCTCAAGATGCTTCATTGAAGCCACACAACCAGGCCCCCTTGTCAGAAAAGGAAACTGAGGCACAGAGAGGAGACATGGCATGCCTGGGTCACCCAGAGAGCAACATCCCTAGAGTCAGAACCCAGCTGGTGTTGAGTTCTAGGAGGTTCCCCTGTGCCCTGCTCTAGACCTCCATGACCCTCCAGTGGGCCATGTTCGAACTGGCTCACACTCCAGTGGTGCAGGAGCAGCTGCGGGCGGAGATCTTTGCGGCCAGACAGGCAGGACAGGGTGATATGCTGAAGATGTTGAAAGCCATCTGGCTGCTCAAAGCTGTCATCAAGGAAACACTCAGGTAAGAAGTTTTCCTTTTCAAGATAGTGTAATCAGTTCCTGACTCCCACCACTTTCTACCCAGATGTGGGTCCACAGATGCCTGCCTTCTCTCTATGGGAGTTCAGCCTGGCACTTAGGTACTTATACAACCCCCAGCACTAAATTTAAATTTTAAAATTTAAAATTTAAATTAAATTTTTTTTTTTAAATTTATGCCAGGGCACAGTCCTCCACCCCCCTCAGTAACTGATTCTCTGGGCACTGGGAGGTGGCAGGCACCCCCTTGAGGCCAAAAGGTAGGACCAGGACCTCAGAGCCCTATAGGGCTGATGGGAGCAGATTTCAACCTGGCAACTGGGTCCAAAGGCACCTGCCAGTAGCCCCTGGTGAGATTCGCAGTAGTGAGGTAAAGCCCCCTCCACACACACACCTTGTCTAGGAATGTTTTAGTCCTAGGCATGGGGCAGGCATTGAACATGGTGATGGCACTGAGCTTCCAATAGTGCACACTGGGTCTGATCGACCCATCTTACTTGGGGACCAGCACCATTTATGGGCCATTCACATGCTCACTGGCTCCTGCCCTCTCCATCTTCCGATCTCTGGGGTCAGCTCTTTGGCTGTTACTGGTGCAGGGACCGGATCCTGTCTTAAAGAGACACAGTCACTTCCCAAGAGTACGTCAAGGCTGACGTGCTGAAGGATCCCAGGAGGTGAATGGCTGCTGTCTAGGAGCCTTCCCCCAAGTTACATGGCCCCTCAGCAGCTGGTGAGGTTGCACCACACCCATAAGAGTCCCCGAATCTCTTCACCCCGGGAATGTCTTCCCACTGACCCCCACCTGTGGCTCCCCCTGGGGATCAGAAGGGCCTGAGCCCAGGAGTCACAAGCAGACATATCTGCTGAGCTTGGAGTGGAAGCCTGTGTGCCTTCCCCATCCCCTGGCCAGCTCTGCCCCAGGAGCTGTCTGGGTGACTGCTTCCCAGCTCTCTCTCTCAGCCTGCATTACCAGGTGACCTCCTTGTACGTAATGCCCAGGGTTTCTCGTACACCCCGGAATATTTTCCTGACTGCCTTAGGGGTTTATTCAAACTTAAGTGGCAAAGCCTGTTTGAACCTTTATAGTCCCCAGTCTCTGCACCATCCATTTGGCTGAACACCTGTATGGCCTTGGGACCAAGCAGGGGGTGTGAGACAGCTGTGCCTGTCAACCTAGTTCAAATCACAAGCCTTCTCACAGGCAGTGAGGTCGGCATCAATATACCTCCCCCATTATACCAGGGCACACTTTGGAATCTAGGCTTCCTGCCAAATTGGCATCTTGGGGTCTTTCCCCACTTACCCCATAGGAGGTACTCTTGGCCTGCCTCTCCTCCAACTCCAGTTCATGTTTTCATTGCTCCAAGCAGTCACTTAGCCTCTGCTCCTCCGGCTCCAGCTCCTTAGCTCTCAGCTCCAGATTTCATCTCTTCATATCCACTGTGGTTGGGAAGCCCTCCTCCTGGTTGGGGAACGGGGTATGGTGGACCCCCTGCCACTACCCCAACTGCCCCCCTGCTACTCCCAGGCTCTCCGGGCATCCCAGAACCCTGCTGGGATCTGGAACTTGCTCCTCAGCCTGGTCATTCTCTGCCAGCCAGGCAATCTACACCTCCTGGGTGAGCCTCCCAATGCTCAGCCCTTGCTCCCTGAACAGACATGCAAACCAGCTTTTAGGGAGCTGGTTCTAGGCCCTTTCCTTGCTGGTTCCTTCAATTCCCTTGTTTTATCACTGGCAGGCAACCGTCTACAGGGTGCATCCACCAACAATCCTCTGCTACCAAGTTGTCAGGGACTCACAGGACTTATGCTCTCGCCCGGCTCCATATGGTCCCTGGGAGGAACCCCCTTCATTGCAACAGCCCTTCTCGGGGGTCCGCTCTCTCTTGGGGGATAAGCCGTAGGCTTCTCCACCTCTCTGAGCCTTCAGCATGCCTGTCTCTCGCTTGCAGCACACAGGGAAACTGAGGCATGCACACACAATTCATGTAAAACACTACAAAAATCTCCAACTTCATCACACCAGGCTAGTTTGATCCAGCTAGCAGGCTAAAAACAGCAGTGTAGCCATGGCTTCCTGGGCAATGACTTCAACTAGCCCCCTGTATACATACCTAGGATTTCAGATGGGCTTGTACTTGGGGCAGCTATTGTGTTGCACTGTGTTGCCAAGACTGTGATGCTATTTTCTGCATGCCAGTTTGATCAGAATGAGCATGATATGGCTATCCAACCTGCAAATTACACCTCCAGATCCAGACATAACCTGGGAAGTTCAAAGCACCTTACAACCATGCATGAATTTAGCCTCACATCCCCTCCTAAGGTGACCAGATAGCAACTGTGAAAAAACAGGACAGGGAGTGGGGGGTAATAGGTGCCTATATAAGAAAAAGTCCCTTTAAAAATGGGACATCTGGTCACCCTATCCACTCCTGTTAGGTAGGTCAGTCATGTTAGCCCCATTCTACAGATTGGGAACTGAGGCACAGAGAGGCATCACTTTACCACAGTCACATGCGGAGGTGGGATAAGAACTGAGCGCATGCTCACCGGGATTTGCAAGTCTCCGGTTAGTGACATCCAAACGCAGGCTGTTTTCTGGTTTATGATGGACACCACCCAGACTCCGAGTCAAGCAGAGACCAGGCAAAATGTGGTAATTTTGAATGAGCTTTGCTTTATCTTTCTTTGGGATTTCTGAATCCAAAACTCTGAGAAATGCAAGACATGCCAACTCTGTGAGAAATGACACCCACAAAAATGGTACCTTACCACAAAATTGCTGATTTCCCCATCATTCTCACAGCAATTGAGCCAACTATAACATGAGGCCAGCAGTAATAGAATGTTAATAATTTGACTCTAAGCACCTTCCAAATTCCCAGTCATGGCCATTAGATTCTGCTACCTTACATTTCCTCTTACAGTTACAATTGGAAGGTGGTGTGCCTCACTGCCAGGCCTAAACTCAAACCTGAAGCTACTGTGTGTGGTATTGCTGTGTGTTGTTAAGGAGCAGGTGACATCTACTTCAGAGGTGACTGCATTTTGGAGATGGGAATAGGATCCAAATTTTGATCTCAGTTACACTTCCGGAGTTCCCCCTAACTTCAATGGAATTGTACCTGCTTGCACCAGCATTGCAAGTGCCTCTTATCTTATATTTGCACTCCTAGGGGGTTGAGAGGTTGTTTATGTCTTCAAGGGCAGGTGCTATCATTGTGGTTAGCTTTATGGAAGCCATGATCACTATAATGCCTGCTCCAAAGACCCACTAGTGACAATACATTGTAGTACAAATTTGTACCAAGGTGTGAAAGAAGTACTGTGATGCTGGCAAGAACCACTGGACCTGTCAGTGAAAATACCACTAGATTGGTACCATTGTGTTAAAAATTGTCAACCACTGCTTTCTGCTTTCCATTTATTGGGATCACATTGTCATTGCTGGTGATTTTTTTTCCAGTGACAACTCATGTAATGGACTCAAGGAAGATATTTTAGAACTTAGCATGTGAACACAACAATATCTGGTGAAGTTCGGCTAGGTGATGATGTACCAAGAACCACTCAAGGGCAAACAATACATGTTTTAAGAAAAGATGGGAACTAGAAAGTCCATTTCTCTTTCGTCCATTGTATTACAGGAGGAGGGTGGGGAAGGTGCAGTTACTGGAAGGCACTGGAATTGCATTCAGGAGAGATCTGCGGGATGTCTGTGCAGTTGGAGAATAGATAGAGAAGGACCTGGGAAGTGTGGTTGAAATGCTGGAATGTTGAGGGCTCCCAGTCCCCATAGGAAGTTCTGTTGGCATGCCAAATTCACATGTGAGATGCCCTGATTTCACATGCCAAAGAGACACCTGGACATGCCAGCATCCTGCTCCTCATCATGTCCCCAGGCAGCAGGCCTTGACCAGTCAGAGCTGGAGGTTCCAGGATACGTGTTCCAAAGCTGCCTTTCTGGCTGGTGATGTGGCTAACCCCCGTGCCATGCTCTGCCTTGGCTATGTGCTACTGCTTTGCCCCCTGCACCTGGCAGACCACTGGAGGCCCTGTTCATTTGTTTAGTTTTAAAGTCCCCCACCCCCTTTCCTCCCTCCAGGCTACAGCTGATATTCTCCACCCAACAGGCTGGGCTCACATCACAGGGGTGGCAAAGGGAAGGGCTACTGAAGAAGGGGCAAACCAGACCAGATGTCCTTGAAGGGTCATGTTCTCATTTGAAATTGCCACCCCTTAAAGCAACAAGGCAGACGGCACCCCTTTGCTGCCATGGGACATGGCCACTTCCCATTGAAGTGCTGCCGTTCTATTGGCTCTGCAAATCAACACCCCTCGTACTGGGGGCAGCACCTGAGGGGCCTTTTCCGTATCAGGTACACTCAGCAAGTCAGCCCCAGTGGCGAGCATGGCTCAGGCAGCACCTGCTAACCTGCATGCTGTGCTCAGAGCTGGTATGGGTGCAGCCCCGGCTGTCACCTGTCTACTAAACCTGCCACACCCCAAGGCCAGTTAGGTATGGGGGCTGCCCTCTTGGCCAATACTGGGGACTGAACCAGGGACCTAACAGCCAACAACCCAAGTCTCTACAGTGCAAACTAAGAGCTGGTCCAGCCCCATTCCCTCTGCAGATCGGGATGCGTAGCACTCACCGACTGGGGGCTAACACCTGTTGCCAGCGGAACGGCACTAGTGACAAGAATGAGCTTCTGTCACTGCACAAGTGACTTTGGCTGCAAGGATCTGCAGCCCAGTGGCTTCACACGAGTCCTTGCGGACATGAGGAATAGCAGCCAGGGCAAAGGGCCCTCAGGGCCATGTGCTGCTGCTGCTCTCATCACTCGTACTAGCTGGGCACCTCACCTTGCGGGGCTAAGTCTAGCCTGGTGGGCCATTCCAGGGGTCAGAATCATCCCTGGTGAAACTCTGCTGAAGTCAATGGGGTTACCCCAGGGATGAATTTGGCCCATGATGTTTTGCTTCTCTACTCAGGACTCCCTAGGGGGCATAGGCTGCATAGGCCAACAAAGTGTCAATGCACCGTGTGTGCAGTGGCCCATTCCCCCACCTCTAAGGCTGCCACTCGCTCTACTGCAGAGTGCGTTTGGCTTGGTTACACATTCAGATTTCCTCCTGGTCTGCGGACTGACTGTGGGAGCCATCTTCAAGGGATGTGCAGGCTGGTGCTTTCTCACAGTCCCACTTTCGGTTTGGCATCATCACCCCAACTAAACTGTGCCTAGCTCCATGTGGAATGTCCCACACATAAAAGGAAGTGGACCACAGGTAAAGGGAATGTCAACCTCCACGAACATCACACGCTTGGAGGGTGCAACTGATCCAAATTGGTCCTTCGGGCATAGCTGATGTGCTATACAGCGGGCAGCATTCTATCATCACAGCCAAGGATGGAGTTCTTCACCCACCCTTCCAAAGAGACGGAGGCCACCTCTGCTGGGTATGAATCCAGTCCATGTCACACCCTTCTTCCCCCCACCCCAGCAATGCAATGTTCCAAGACACTACTGCCTGGGGGGAGAAGGCGGGGAAGGGAAGATACAATAAGCTCAACACCAGCTGTCATCTAACTGTGCTTGGAACACTGCAGAAGTGATCATACAAGGGACCAGCAAAAATCAGCTGCTGAAAACATGTTGAAAGTCAAGCTAAACTGCCTTGGAACCCTCGGGGAGAGATACGTACAGATGGTCATCAAGATGGGGAGGAGATAGGGTTGGGTGGGGGGGGTGACCTATTGGGGAACGGTTCTGGGCCAGATTCAAAATCCCCAAACCCCAGTGCCCTGTGATAGAACCCAGAGTTAGCGCTTCTCCAAGCTTTGAGCTGGGCTTCACAGACTGGATCCTATCACTTGGCCAAGCATATCCCTGAGCTCTGACTGGCATAGATATTTCCCATGGCCATCCAGTCTTCAGTAACAGCACTTGGGGGTTGAGCATCAAGCATTTAATAAAGATCTCCAGTAGACCCCCTAGGAGAGCTCTGTTTCGGGGGGCGGGGGGGAGACCAGACAGAACATTCACAGTCTTTCCCCAGCACTGCCAATAAGTCCATCTTGCAGAAGGTGCTAGGGCAAAGGATCAAGCGTTTGGTGCCTCTTGATATGTGTTGTGGGGTCTGGTGAAGTTTTCTGTGTGGGAGAAGAGCATGAACATCAGGGGATATTCCTGGAATCTTAATCCACCTGTCTCCCACTTCCTTTCAGCCCTTACATTCCTCTGTAATGGCAGAGTCCTTTTTGTCCAGTGCCCCAATCTCGTGGTTCCCAGTGTGTGCTCTGTAGGCTAGCCCTGATGCTACCTGCTCCCTCCTCCCAAAGCTTTAACAAGGAGATTCTGGGCTGGACCCTGTATGCCATTCAGTAATATGCTCGCCCACCTGCTATGCTGAAAACCCCATGTCTGTGGTCCAGAGCAGGCTGTGGTGGATGACTGTCCACCCAGCTGAACGGGCAGGGGCAGATTATACTCAGTCTTACCCCAATCAACAAATGCAGCCACCCTACAAGATTGGGAAGTCACAAGTCTGACAACAGCCCCCCTGTGATATGGGGAGAGGTCAAAGGGCTTAGGTGAAGTGGGCTCTGGCCAACCAGGAGTGATGGAGCCTAAGAGCGTGTGTGTGTGGAGGCTAAAGAGACTGCTGCAGTCCAGAGAGCAGATGGGCGTGTCTGATAACGGAGGGTAGCCCTGTCCCAACCCTGCACAGTGCAGGGACACAGGTGACTCAGAAATTTGTTGTGACCAGCTGATCAGGCACCAAAATTTAGACCAATGATCTGCCTCTGTGGTGCAGATGGGTGGAGTTAACCCAACAGTCCTTCCCACAGCAGCGGACTGGCTGGCTGTGAGGATCCACTCTCTTTCCTGCTCTTCTTCCACCTTGGCTTGCTCTGCCTGGTTCTCCTCTTCCTCCCCTCCTCTTCTGGGAGTGTATGGAGGGGGCGTGATACTGAGCTAGTGTAACCCACACACCTCCTGGGTGTGGTGTTCTGTCTCATCTAGTGGCATCAAAACCACTTAGAGGGAGATATAAAATGAGTCTGCTCTACAGCCTTCACTAAGAGGCAGCTGGCTTTTAGCTCATGCGGTAGAGGCTCATGCACTAAGCTCCACAGGTCCCTGGTCTGATCCTGTGCACCGATGACTGGAGTCTGTCGACATTATACTAGCACAAACCAAAGAGACTTTCAGCCTGGATATGCTTGTGGGGAGGGGAGGTTCCTTGAGCAATTTCTGTGCCCTAGACAGAGTGCTGAGCCCTTACATGGTCCCCTGTCCTGGCCATCAATCTTTGGCTAAGGAAAACTAGATGGAAATTTTTAGAGACCAGTAACGTGGCTCTTACACCAGCCAGATGGACAGTGGCCATGGCAGGAGGGTGAGCAGCTGAGTATGGGAGGAATCGGACTGTAGCTGGGTGAGCCCAGCTTGTGGGTTGGCCGGCATGGCAGGCATGTCACTGACCAGTGAGAAATCATGCAGGATGGTGCTGGATGGGCGCCCAAAGCCATGCTCTTGCTCCAGGAGCTGGGTGCTGAGGTCCTGCTTCTCCCGCCCCCATTTCCTCGCAGACTCCTCCAGCTGCGAGGGAGAGAACAGATACTCAGCGCACTATGGTAGTGCTGGCGTGCCTGCCCTCTCGCCCTGGGTTTGCTCTTGAAGGCAGTGGTGGTGCACGCACGCCCCACCACTCTGCTCACTGACACATGGGAAACTGACTAGTGCATTTCAGACTGCTGACGTGTGGGCTCCCCATCCAAGCCACATATTCCCCAGCTGGCAGCTTCCTATCACCTATACACTGCCATATACAGCAAAGCGCTGCTGGAATTAGGGGTAGCTTGGAGAATATGAAAACATGGCACCTGGGCAACTGGGTCTTTGAGGCCACACCCAGGGGGTTCCTGTGAGGCCCATTTCTCCTCATTAGTGCTGATTTGGGGTCTTGCTAGACCCATGGCAGCAGCCTCCCTCAGGGGTTTATTTGTGGGAAAGCCTGTGAAAATGCTCAATGGAGGGAGGCTGAGGGGAAAGGGAGCTTTTGGGTATATCTGCTTTAAGGCCTTCTGAGCTCTCCATGGGCTGGGCTATCTCAGAAACGGATGCCTCTCTCTCCATGTTGTGCTCCTGAGCGATGATGAGACTCAAGGAGAAAACTAGGATGAGATTGATCTTTTCAGCGGCCAGTGCTTGACTGTGGAACTCCCGTCCACAAGAGTTACAACTGACCAGCAACTGATCGCCTTCCAGGCCAATCGCAAGAGTCAGATCTTCACCAGCCAATAAATCATAACAAGTCCTACCCTCCACTGGGAAAGGAGCAGAGATGAGACAATGCTTTGTCTGCATCTAGCCCCTAATCCACCTGTGATCATGTATATAGATACCTCGAAGGAAACACCAGTTTCTGGGGGCACACCAAGGGGTGAGTCAGTGCTCAGGGTTGTCAGAGTTCATTCCCATTCATGCCACAGGACCATGCAACGGGTGGAGATTGGCGATGGGATGTGTGTACTAGGGGGATGACCTGTGAGAAAGGGCATGACAATTACCTGGCTTTCCAGGACACGGATGCGACCTTGCGCCTTCTCCACCTTGGCCAGCAAAGACAGCTTCTCTGAGTTAGTGGAAAATATGTCCTGAAAACAGATAATGCAGCTAGGAAGTGAGATTTAGAGACTCTAGCCCTCCATCCCCTTCCCATCATGACACAGGCTGCCAGTGACCCCTTTTCCCCCACCATTCCATGGAATCCATATAATGGGAGTGCTGATGTGAGGTCGTGGTGGGGGCAGAAAAGCCAGTGCTGAGCAGGCCTTGGATCTATAGAGGCTGTGGTGAAGGCAGCTTTTAAAATACAATATAATATTGTATTGCAGTAGTGGCTAGAGGTTCCAATCAGTGGTCAAGGCCCCATTGTGCCAGGCACTGTACAAACCTGTCAGCAGAAACAGTCCCTGTCCCAAAGCATTTACAACCTGATTGTGACACTGCACCCCCCTATTCTTCATAGTGATATTATCATATGAATATAACATAATTATGATGCAGTTTGTACAAAATAAATCATGTGAGATGTCACTGGAAAAGTTATGATTTGCTGAATATGATTATCCTATTTGTATGTATGTATCATTTTTGTATCTAAAGTTATGAATATTGACTATGTATCTGTATTTCAAATGTAGTTACACCTGGATAATGCCCACTAGACAAGATGCGTTCAGGCTAGATAGCTGGTTGGGAAGGGCCTACTCAGGGCAATGAGCCATTAGGGAGAACAATAGGCCTCAGGAGAAGCTTATCTCCCACCTGGTGAGTCTTCCTGAGAACTCTACAGACAGCCTGAGAGTGATGGCTGCTATGACTCTACAAGGACATGTGACCAGGCCACATGAGGCTGGACTCCATCTTGGGATGTCAGTATTTTCCCACAGATTGGTCTGGGAATCAAGCTTTGGAACAAAGGGTTCCTGCTATATGCAAAAGGTATATAAGGCAGGGAGTGACATCATCGGGGCAGGATTCTTCACTCCCCACACAAGAAAACTCCTGGAAACACCTAAGGAACAAAGACTGAACTGGGGGAAGTGCTGGACCCAGGCTAAAGGGATTTCTAGCCTGTGTATGAAGACCTGAGAAACCCAAGTTGTAAAGTTAATGCAGCTTGTGCCTTAAGAATCTGTAGCCTGCCTATACCATCAATCAGGGTGAGAATCTGTTATTCATAGCCAATCTATTTAGTATATTAAGCTTATTTTGCATTTTTGTTTATTTACTAGGTGATCTGCCTTGATCTGTTTGCTATCCCTTATAATCACTTAAAATCTAGCTTTTGTAGCTAATACATTTATTTTGTTTTAATCTAAACCAGTGAGCTTTGACTGGAGTGCTTGGGGAAAATCTCTGTTTGGTTACCACAAGTGTGCACTGTTCTCTTCACACTGAGGGAGAGGAGGACCAGGTGTAAAACCCATATACTGGCCAGATTTGACCAGTGGAGGATGGTTCAGCTCTGGGGTCCCAGGCTGTGAAGCTGGTGGTTAGAGAGCCTGCGTGTAACTGCAGCTGGGTGTGTCCTTACCTAAATTCCCTCTAAGCTGTACAGTCCCTCCCCTGGCCCCAACCCAGCCCAGCCCCAGATCTGCCAAAGCAGGGGAAGAGGTCCCCCTTCCCTGGCCCCAACCCAGCCCCAGCCTAGACCTGCTGTGGCCGGGGTAGAGGCAGGTCCAGCCCCGGAGCTGCCGTGGTGGGCAGAGGCGACCCTCCCCCCCAGCCTAGGTGCTGCTGCAGGGAGAGAGAACTGGGGGGAGTCCTCTCTTCCTGCTGTAGCCCCAGGCAGTCTGAACTCAAAACCCCTCATCCCTGGACCCACCCCAGAGCCCACACCCCCAGCCGGAGCCCCACGGACCCCAACCCTCTGCCCCAGCCCTGAGCCCCCTCCCACACTCCGAACCTCTCGACCCTTGCCACCTGAATTTTGTTATGTGCACCAATATGGAGGTGATGTGTCACACATCACCTTCATATTGGTGCATATAACAAAATTAATTCCACACATGCGTGGGCAAAATTAGAGGGAACACTGGTCCGACTCCCAACCTGTGTGAATGCTGGTGAATGTGCAGGTTGGAGGGTTTTGCAGCTTCTCACAGCAGTACAGTGTGAGAGGGAGCCCAGACTGGTGGGTCAGGGGGCTCAGTGGTACCCCAGTTTCAAATGGCACCCTGGGGGGAACCTGTCACATTGATAAAGCAACCAAACTGCCAGCCACAGTGTCCTGCACATGAAGTGAATCACTCCCACTGGCTAACAGGGGACCCTCCCCATGGCGTGGCCCCAAGCTGACCCATCTCACCGGCAAGGCTTGCTGCTGCAGGATGATGGGGGAAGAGCGGTAGTGGGCTCTGCCCAACTCCTCCCGCAGTCTCATGTTCTCAGCTAGCAGGGTAGAGTAGAACTCCTTGGAGAAGCTATCAGCTGGGGGAGAAGAGCAGAGAAGCCGCTCAGACCTCTGCTCAGCTCCATACCCTCCAGCACTTTCACTACCCACCCCCTTCCAGGGAGAGGCCAGGTCATTTCACCTCTCCTTTGCCCCTGCCAGCCTACTATAGTGGAATCAGAACCTGTCTGTGAAAGGGAGCACCCTGGGCAGGGCCGGCTCTAAGTTTTTTGCCGCTCCAAGCAAAAAAATTTTTGCCCCCCCCCCCCTTTTTGTGTGTGGCTTTTACACGTTTGCACTTTGCAATGGTTTTTGTTGTTGTTGTGTTTTTTTTTTTGACTGGGTGCGGTACTGATGCAGCATTGGGCAACGACTACATCTGAATCTGCTTGAGCTGGGTGTATCTGCCTGAATTTGGTATTGAGACAAAGGAGCTGAAAAGCCCCATGGGCCACTAGAGTGCCTGAGTAATTCGTGCTGCCTGTAATATGTGCGGAGGGGAAATACAGAATAGACAGTGACATTTCAGAGACTTAAATCACCGCTTGCTTTGCTGCCCCAGTGTCACGCCTGGGTCTCTTGAAGGAAGGCTACGGGGTTGTGCAGCCGCAATCGGAGACAGCCCTTGGCTTTCCTGGGCACGTTCCGTATTTCAGTCTTACTAGGAGCTCGGCTGTTGCTTCTGAGTGCTTTCTGCTACTTTCACTCATTTAAAATGAGCCTGAAGTCTCCCAAATCATTAACTGAAATGGGTAAGGAGCACGCTGGAGAATTGCCTGCTGTCTGACAGGTGCTAATTCCGACTCTGCCACTTGATCAAAGGGTCGGGTCATTATCTTTAAAAAGTTGTGCCTGAATGAAAGGATTTCTCCCGGCTCAGATTCATTTCCAAGGGGGCATGGGAGGGAGAGAAGAAGGGGGAAAGCCGGGCTAACCCTTGAAGAGGTATTTCATGGCACTCTCTCCCAGTGCATCTCCCCGAGCCCCACCAGCTGTACTGCAGGGTTACCGGCCCTGGTAAGTTCTCGGCGGCTTTCTTGTTGTTCCTCGGGGAACTCGGGCTGTAGGAACATGAAGTTGCTCTTGCTGGACTCCAGGGCCAGGCAGACTTTGTAACAGTAGCCCGGAGGGCTGCTGCCTGCCACATCCAGGCAGTTGGTGGGCACTTTATTGCCCGAGGAGAGCTGGGGCTCGATGTTGGAATTTTTGAAGACGTCAGCGGGAATGCTGCCCCTGGAAATGTGCCACCCCAAGCTGATGCCTAGAGCCGGTCCTGACCCTGGGTACAGCAAGGAGCTGGGGGCTTTAGGCTTCCCTGACTGGGGGCTCTGCTTTTCCCTTCCATAGGGCCAGACTTCATGTGGAGTAGCAACTTACTCCACAAGTAGCCCCATTGGTTGGTGCTGCCCAACATGAGTAAGGGAGGGAGCAGGGTATGGCCCTGAATGATGAGCCTCTCTGCTGGGTCCCTATGAGCTTCTCCCGCCTGCCTCCCATGTGGCCAGTTGAGCTGTAACTTGGGCCACTCCCTCCCCTCCTGCATCACTCAGGAACTACCTGGCTCCCAATAAAACAGGGCCCAGCCCAGCCCCCTGGCTCTCACAGAGAGAGAGAGAGGGGGGCATTTACCCAACAGTTGCTCACAGGTCCTAGTAGCCTCTGGCACCTTCTCCTCCAGCATGCGCTCCATCTTCTCAATCACCTTTGGAAGGTAGAAATTCAGTGGAGAGGGGAGCTCCCATCACAGCCCCTGAAGGCCCACATAACCCTTGCAGCAACAGGGTGCTGCAGAGAGTTGGGGCCTTGGCTAGACTAGATTTGGGGCATGTCGTTACCACATGGTCACTAACAGGGTCTAAACTTCTAGTCTGCAGAAGGTACGTTGCCTTTAACTCATGCTAAACAGGCTGAGGTGAAGCCCAGAGGGGAGCCTAGGTTGGCACATTAAAGGCAGTGTGGCCTTAGCAACACTAGACTTTTAAAATGTGCGAGTCACACATGCTAACACCACAACCTTAGTCTGGACAAGGCCTAGCTCTGCAATGCTGTTGCTGGCCTTCCCTCCTGTTCAGCTTGCTTCACTGTTCCCCAGCTGGCGGGGACTGTGTATGGGCCACAGACAATGGACCTCATGTCCTTTAAGGGTGTGTCTACACTGCACATGGGCAGGTCCACATTTAAAATGCTGCAGAGGCACAGAGCATCTCCTGTCAGCCTAGTTAAGCCACTTCCCCGAGAGATGGTAGTTATGTGGGTGGGAAAAACTCTCCTGTTAACATAGTGCTGTCTATGCCAGGAGTTAGGTCGGTCTTCAGGCATTTCAGCTGTTATGTAGATGTTTTTCAGCAGGAACACTAAAACAAATCCTTCCCCCCGCCCCCCCAGATTTGAAAGTATCTTCCTTCCTCATTGGTCCTTCTGGTCAGGTGCCAACTAGGTTATTTGAACTGCTTAACCCTTTACAGGTAAGGCAATCCAGTACAGCTGCCAAGGAGGGATTTTATGCTACTGCATACATAAAGGTTGCTACCCTTCCCCCTATATTCATGACAGGGTGACAAAGGGGGAGCAGATGGAGGCAGGAAGATCCCGCCCTGCTAGTGAGACCATGGGGCCCAGATCCTGTGGGCCTGGTTGATGCTGACAAACACACCACCAGGGCAGGTCCCTGATGGTTTGCTTTGCTGTGGCTTGTTGCAAGGTCTCCCTGTAGGGAGTGCACTATGAGCACAGGGCATGTTGCCCCAGCATGGAAGAGGAGCAAAGCCCTGTGGGACGCCCAGCTGGGTACTCTCCCCTGCACCCTCCCATGCACCTGTGCTCTGCTCACCCTCTCCTGCTGCCGTACAGTATCCTCCAGGGCTTTCATCTTGGTGATTTTCTCATGGTACTTCCTCAGCACCGTCTGCTGTTGCTGATGGGCTCGTTGCAGCATCACCAGGTCCTTCTCCCGGTCATTCTTCTGGTGGGTGAGAGGGGAGGAAAACCATCAGATCCCTCGGGGAGTGAATCAGAATGCACAGGGGATTCTTTACTGAGGTGGATGGACACAGGCAGACCTGTGGTTCTCTCTGGCTCCCAAGCAGTCGCTGATTGGGCTGCGGAACTATGGCAGGGTGTGACCCAGACTGAGCTGCCAAAGCTACTGGAGTTCACCTGTTACTCCACTCTCCTCCCTTGGTCAATCAGGGTGGCTGCAGGGTTAGGAGAGGAGGGTAATCAGCAGAGAACTCAAACTACAGCCCCAGTCTCCAGGAGCTTAGTGAGACTGTCCAGGGGTCTGGGAATATTTGCTTCTCCAGATGGCTCCCTAGCTCCAAGCTGCTCGCCCCCTGTGAGGGCCTCCTGGGCACCAGGCTGACCTCTCTTTGTCTGTGTTAATTTCCACCTGTAACCAGGAACGTGCTGCTCCTAGCGTGTGGCTCTAAAGAGTGGTGGTCTCCTTTCTCCTTTGGAGGGGAAGACCCCCAGCATGGGACAGCAGGATAAAGGCAGAGGGTATTGGCTCTGCAGCACAGCTGACTTTCATATTTAGACTGGCATCTCGCTCCACAGGCTAGGGCTGGGGAGCAACCTCTGATGTCCCACATGCTAAGCCGTCTCCTTTGTCAAACTCCCTTCTTGCATGCAGCCTTCTTCAGAGCTCTTCTCACTAGGGAGAGCCCTGATCCTTGTGCTTGTGCCCTGGGCATCGTATCTGTTTGAATTAGACCTTGAGGCCTTCAGGACAGGAGCTGCATATGCTCACGGGTCCCTCTATGGAATAATGACCAAGCAGGCCAAAGCCATCGGCACAGTTACCCGGATCAGCTCATTTTGCAGCTGTTGCACCCGGTCCTTCATCCTGCTCATCTCCACTGTCCCAGCAGCCAGTTTGTGCTTGAGGGCCACTGCAAGAGACCACAGAGCCCAGTCAGTGGCATGGGGGCATGTCTGAGGGATACAAACAGCTCTCAGGACTCCCAGGGAATAGGGGGCACAGCTATGGGGCAGGTCTATTCGCTAAGGCCAAAAGTGCCCAATCAGATTGTTAGGTCCACAAATTCAGATACAAATTAAACTGGATGGTAAGGACTGAGGAGCATCAGCCAAGAGGGAGAGTCCAGGAGGAGAGGGCTGGGATGGGGATAACAGGGACTGGTGGGCACTTGCACTGTGCCTGCCTCTAGCCAAGGCTATTAACCTTTCACTTTCCCACTCCCTGTAATGCCCTACTCTTTCTCATGTCAGCCTCTTCCTTCCTTTGTTCCCCACTGGGCAATGCAGAGGTGGGGTGGGAGGTGCATACCTTACCTATCCTGTCAACTATCTCCACCTTGGTCATGACATCCACATCCACATCGTTCAGCAGTGTGCGGCCCACTTCCTCGTGCATGCTCAGGTTGCAGCGCAAGGTGCTGTTCTCTGCCTCCAGGCTGGCAACATGCCTGCGCAAAGACTGGATATCATCCGCCATCTTCTTCATGGCCGTACGGTAATTATCTAGCTCCTGCTGGCCACAGGAGAGCACCTGTTACAGCTTGCACAACCTCAACTTAGAGACGAATGCTTAGCCAGGTCCTTTTTTCTTCCTTCCACCCATCCACTCCAATGACCAAGGATGCTGGCCAAAGGTTCCTGCCACCTGGGACCAGACTGAGCAAGAGCCTGGGTGGGGATGGGTGAACTGCAAATGACATGGATGAGCTGCAGAAAGTTTCCCACCCAATATTTATAGGACACAATCGCCATAGTTCCCAGGTGTTCAGGCACACACCATAATGTACTGAACTTGTACAGCACTCTCCATCCATAAATCTCAAAGCACTTTAGGAGCCTGGGTAAATATTACTGACCTCATGTTACAGATGGGGAAGAAGGGATGGGAAATGACTCACCAAAGGTCACTATGTTAGTGGCAGAGTTAAGACTACAGTCCAAATCTCTTGAGTCTTAGTCATCTGCCTTAACAACTAGACCACACTGTCCCTGCTTATCTGAGATTCTTGGAAATCTTAAGCTGCTGTCAGACTAGGTTTACATCACCTCCTGCCTCTGTTGGGGCTGGAAAGACCATGGGAACACTGTCTTGTGCTATTTCAGCAGTCAGGCTTCTGCTCACAGGTGGAATGGGTAAGTTTGGGGGTGAAACTTCTGGTCAGTTCTTGTATGGTTTCAGCAGCTCAGCTGGGTCAGTTTTTCTTTCCTTGTTTTAAGCATTGTGTCCATCTAGTGCTGGAGGTAGGGGGCAGTGAGGGGGGCTAGATTGACAACTCCAGGGACCTGAATCCTATCTTTTTTGCTCAACAAAGTGACAAGCTTCCCCAACCCCACGTGTGCCTCCATGCTGACCTTGAGGGATGAGAGGCGAGATCACGGCCCATGACCTAGGCTGTCCCTGGCCTCTCTGCAGAGGCTGCCAACCAGAATGCCAGCTAGCATCAGGTATAACAACAGGCTTGTGATGTAGCACCTATCCACTAGGCCCTGGACTGAGGGCATCAAACCCATATCACCCAGGGGCCACCAGACAGCCAACTGCAGTCAAGAGAGCGACCCAGAGGCAACAGGCTCTGTATCTCATTAGCAGAGCCCAGAGTCAAGCAGTCTTCTTCCCATCTCTACTTCATAAGATCTTCTCATTTCACACCATCCCTCAGGTGGCCCCCATCTGCCCCCATCCATATACTCCTCCCTTCCCATCTCAGGTGGCTGCCACCTTCCCACATCTGCATCCTCTGTGGGGCCCCAGGCCTCCGGGGGGAGGAGACGACTGGCCCCAGGCCTCCACAGGGGGCACAGGGGCTGGCTTGGGGAACAGGGGGGAACTCACTGCACTTCCCGCCACCGGTGAATGCAGGCCCAGCCCTGTTGCACTCCTCAGGGGAGTGGGGGCAGGGCTTGGGTGGAGTAGGGGTGGGGCGAGAAGAGGCAGGGTGGGGCAGAACAGGAGTGGGGGCTTTGGGGAAGGGGTGGAGTGGAGGCAGAGCAGGGGCGGGAAGAGGCAGGGCTCAGGCGGGGCCATAGGGAAGAGGCGGAGCAGGGGTGGAGTAGCACACAGCTGTGCAGCGCACCAGGAAATTTGGGGCACCAAATTTCCTGGTTCCCTACGCAGCTGCGTACTTTGCGTATGGGTAAGGACGGCCCTGACTACCACCTTCCTACCAGTGTATCCTCCCATCCTGGGTGTCCACCACATGCCCCTATCCATATCCTCCTCCCTTCCCATCCATACAATGGCAGGTCCCAGTGGTCCCCTCATGGTGTATTCTGCACCCAAAACAGGCATCGCTGCTCTGTCTGTTAACTGACAAGGACTAACCAAGGAGCAGTTGACATAGGAGCTGCATTTCAAGATTTACCCACTACCCATCTTCACCCCTTTCAGAAGGGCCCCTCTGCTTCCTCCATATGGCCTCTGGCAGACATCTGTGGCACTCCAGGCCTTAGTTCATCTGTCCCACATTAACCACTGAGTGATGGAACCAGCCCTGGGAACATGTCAGTTCTTTGACTCTGATTCTTAAAGCTCTCATCATGGCAGCAGTGATGTTCTCAGGGTAGAATTCCTCACCTAGAAGGTTACTGAAGAGACCTTGGAACAAGAATTACCACCCAGCTGCATTGGGCAGCAGCACACCACGTGCTCCCTCCTGGCTTCAGTCCCACTTAGCTCCACAACATCACTAGTCCTTCCTAGATCCATCTGTGCAGACCTGGGGAGAGGGCAGCAAATGGGACGAAACATCGCTCCAGTAATAGTGTAAAAAGGACCAAATGGCACTTTGTAAATCAGCTGATAATTCCTATCCAACATTCAGAGTTCTGAACACAGCACATCAGTTATACCTGGTTTGTCAATATCAGTCTCTCGTAACCAAGCCTGCTTGGGCTGCTCTGATGAGCCAGTAGATTTACCACCCTATTCAACACACCCTATAGATATGTTATGTTCTTATGATTTGCCTCCCCCCAGGTAAAAAGGTCACATGCCAAAATAAGCCATGTTAAGGGATGCACAGCTCTCTTAGGGGCCTCGTATTTTCATGGGGAGAAGGTTTCTGATTGGCGCTTTCATTTAGCAGCCAAAAGCATAACGAGATCCTATAGCTGGAAGCTGAAGTTGGACAAATTCAGATGAGAAATCAGATGCATTAAGAGTCATTAAGCACTGGAACAATATGCTGATGGATGTGGTGGACTGTCTGCCACTTCAAGTCTCTAAATCCAGGCGAAGTGTCTCTAAAAGATGCGCTCCAGCTCAAACACAGGTTATTGGCTAAGCTTCCTGCGAATTTTTCGTTTAGACTTTTTTTTGTCAGAAAATGCCAATTTGTCAAAACCAGACCTTTTATGGAAATATATCAGTTTGGATTAAATTTTCATTGGGAAGGTGCCTCTGGTCTAGGATGGAATTTCTGGTCAAAATGAGGGTGGAAGTCATTCCAGACCAGCCAATAGCCCAGTGGTTAGGGCAGTCAGCAGCATGTGGGTCAAGTCCCTATTCTACCTCATGCAGAGCAGGGATTTGATCCCAGCACTTTCTGTCCCAGGGCTGCTACTTTCACACACAGATCTCCATTTTGTTCCAATGCAGAATGAAAAAAAAAATTGCAAACCTTGAAATTTTTCATGCATCCTTGTTTTCCAGCCAGTCCTAGTTACGGAGTTTGGTGCAGGACTCACTGGGGTAGGTTCCCTGGCCTATGCTATTCAGGAAGTCAGAGGAGATGATCATAATGGTCCCTCTGGCCTTAAAACTTATTAATATTACTTCTAAAGGAGTGTGTGTGAACATTACTATCACCGTTTTAGAGGTGGAGAGACTGAGGCACCAAGGGATTAACCATGGCTTGCCCAAGATCAATGGCAGAACTAGGGACAGCATCTAAAAAGCCTGACGCCCAATCCATTGCTCTAACCACTAGACCACATCCCCTCCCCCCCCCCCCCCCCCGCATCTGCCTGCCCTATGTTCTAGGAATGAATTCCCTACATACCAATCCAACTAACAGTCAGTGAAGATCCTGAGAGAGGAATAAACCAGTGGAAAGGGAGCAGGGAATCATTACGGCAAAATGAGGGCATGGAAACAGACTGGATTTATTAACCCTCAATGCACTCTTTCCTGAGGGACTGGAGCTGAAGAGATCTCTCTCCCATTGGCATAACTCCAGCTAAGCCACTGGAGTTTCATACGGGCGAGAATAGCCTTTGGCCTGTTGTGTTTCTCTAAGAAGAGTCCCGCTGAGTGACCAGCTCTACCTCTCTCCCTGCAAGGCCCCCAGCCTGCTGTGCATGGAGGCACTCGGTAGAAGACAAACAGGGAGATAACGTTGCCATGGTTTGGAGTTAGCACCCAGGGGCAAGGGCAGACTCCAGAGCCCTATCTCAGGAATGGATGAAACAAAAACAACAGCCAGCTGCATTAGCCAAGAGCAGCGTGTGCTCTGGCCAAGGTTAGAGCTAGGAGAGCACTGGCTCAGGGAGTGTGGCCAAGGTCCACTTTCACAGCACACACAACTGCAGGCTGCAGTGAGGCAGAGATGTTGACTGCTGCCTGGCGTTCCAGATCTAACAGTGCTACCAAATATACAGAACATAGCTGCTGGGCCTCCCTGAGATTCAGCTAGGCCTAGGTATAGCACACTCCTGGGCTGTCAAGGCTCCCTTGGCAGATCACACCTGCCATGCTGTATCCATGCATGCCCGGGACAATGCACCTGATCTGCTGATGAACATGCCAGCTGCGTAGCAGGTCTCTTATACATCCTCTTGGGAGCCAACACTCACTCCCATACACAAAATATGACTCCCGACTTCAAGGAGCATTGGGTGACTACCTTTCTGGCTGGTGAGTGGTTTGAACTTGTAACCTAAGCAAGAGGCACCTCAGACTCCAAGCTAAATCCTCTGCTGCAGTACAAGTCAAGCAGCAGCACACTGCCCCCGAGACACCTACATTTAGTCTCAGCTCAGTGTAGCTTTTCAGGCACAACTCTTGGCTCTTCTGCCACCCTTCAGAGAGGCATCACACATGCAGCAGGGCACACAGGTTGTGGGAGAAAATGTAGCAGGAAAAACAAGGAAATAAAGCAATTTCAGATCCTTTCAAACATCCGCCTCAGAGGCAACACTATTCTGAGCAGAACTCCAATAGAATGGGAGCTAACAATGGGGTGATATGTACTCTGCACACTGGATAGCTTCTGAGACTGCAGTCGCTAGTAAAAGGGCAGTATCTGCTAAGGGTTCCCACTTTAAGTAGAAGGAAAGACTGTGGCCACTCTGATGCTGCTATGCTAGGAACATCTGGCAAATGCTGATTTGTCCCTCGAGCCCTGTGGATGGCTGGAGCTCTCATAATGGTTGAGGGGCGGTTGCTTGACCATGAGCCACCAGAAATGGGAAAACCCTTGGAGTAAGTTACAATGAGTGGACAATGAAGTTTGAGCTATGGCCAGTATATCCCATTGTCATGCACTCTCTTGTTCCACAGTGCACGAGCTTTCTATTCTTAACATCAACTCTGGCCGATATCAGCTACATACTGGCAGTGCTAAAGGGCATGCAGCAAAATCCTTCTCTCCTAATGGGAGGGGTAAGATCTCGCCCAGTGTAAACCAGGAGTAACTCCATTAAGAATCAGGCCCCAGAGGTGTTCATTTTCACAGAGAGAGAGAGCGCACATGTGGATTGAGAAGCAGACTCCCGAATCTCAGTTCTCTCTCTCATCCCCTGGCATGGCAACAGAAATACTGGTGGAGTGGTAAATAATCACAGGTGTTCATAGTTTCTAAGGCCATAAGGGACCACTGTGATGATCTAGTCTGCTCTCCTGTATAAGACAGACCAGAGAACTGCCCCAAAGTAATTCCTTATGAACTAGATCATGTCTTTAAAGAACCCATCCAATCTTAAGTTGTTCTGGTGGTTAATTACCCTCACTGTTAAAAATTTACACCTGATTTCCAGTCTGAATTTGTCTAGCTTCAACTTCCAGCCAGGGATCGTTCAGTTATACAGATTAACCTGCATCACTTGGTAAGGGCTGCTCATTTGAACACCATATGTTTTAACACAGCCAAATACAAAGTCATACTTCTAGAAACAAAGATTGTAGGTCACATTTAGAAGATGGGTGACTGTATCCTGGAAAGTGGTGACTCTGAAAAGCATTTGGGGGAATGGTAGACAGTCTACTGAACATGAGCTCTCAGTGCAATGCTGTGGCTAAGAGGGCAAACATGATCCTTGGCTGTATAAGCAGGGACATATCAAGTAGGAGTATGGAGCTGGAATTACCTCTGTGTATTGCATTAGTGAGCCCATTATTAGAGACTGTGTCCAGTTCTGGTGTCCACACTTCAAAAAGTATGTTGAAAAATTGGAAAGGATTCAGAAGAGAGCTACAAGAAAGATTCAAGGTCTGGAAAACCTGCTATAGAATGAGAGCCTCAAGAAGCTCAATCTATTTAGTTTATCCAAGAGAAGGTTAACAGATGACTTGAGCACAGTCTACCTCCATAGGGAATAGATTTCTGATAGTAGACGGCTTTTAACTTAGCAGAAAAAGACATAATGAGATCCAATGGTTGGAAGCTAAAGCGAGACAAATTCAGACTAAGGTGCACTTTTTTAACAGTGAGGGTAATTAACTATGTGCGGGATTCTCTATCGCTTGCAGTCTTTAAAGCAAGACTGGATCTCTTTCTAAGAGATGCTATAGCTCCAACTGAAGTCATGGGTTTGATGCAGAAATTACTGCGTGAAGCTTTGTGGCCTATGTTATGCAGGAAGTCAGAGTTGATTATCATAATGACTTTAAATTCTATAAAGCTATAACCTTGGCAGGCCATTATATTTGCTCCAGTTAAATAGTTCGTGGTACTGATGGAATCAGGTGAGGAGACAAATGGTTGTGCCAGACATACAAGCAGCTGCCTTTACAGGAGAAAGCAGTCATGTCTGATTTGAAAGGGGGTCAGCCCCTCCAACAGCTGCCACAGCTGTATTGCTCAGGGCCTTGGGCAGAGACGGCCATGACAGAGCTGTCTGTGTGCCAGTACTGCTGACCTCGGCAGCTCTCAGCCTTGGTGCTGGCCTTCGGGAGAGTTGTGCATGGCTCAGAGCCTTGAGGAGGTCTGTTTGTTTTTAAACAGGGGAGACTATCAGCTGGAAATTGCACGAGTCCATTTCTCCACTTCAGTGGGGCACCAGCCTTACTGGTGTGCGTCATGCACTGCAGCCGATTAGCACCCAGTCAGACAAATTAGTCACTCTGGGACCCATGTGCTAAAGGGGCCCCAATATTGCAACCCCCACCCTGCCACACAAGCTGTCCTTCCAGGGCATCCCTTATCGGAAAGCCATATAGAATTTAATAGGGATGAAACCTATTGGATCCTGATAAATTCTGTAGGGTTTGGGAGTCATGTTTAACAGAGAGTGAGAGCCTTTTCACAAGGTTTCTAAACCATCTTCTGTAGATAGCACAGATTTCCCTATTGCACCCAGTAGGATAGTTACACAATCAACAAGAGAGGACCTTCTGGCAGGGGCAGGGAGTACTTCATACCATTCTGAACCCAAGAGAGGTGGCCCAAGAGCAGCTCTGATGAGTCCCCTCCTTGGCTTGAAAGCTGGGTCAGGCCAGCCTGTTGTTAAGGTCAACAATTTTGGTGGGGCCTGTAATTTCTCTTGGTCCTACATGAGCTCCCCATGCTGTGATGCTATGGAAGGAGCCTGTCAGAGTCCTGAAGTGCTGGAGCCTGCTGCTGGCACGTTGCCATGTGAACTGTGCTGTCTGGGATGCTAGGGAAGCTGCCCCATCTGACACCTTCACCCAGAAGAGTTCTGCGGTTAGATTGACAGGCATTCACAGAACGGGTTTGCTCTGCTATCTCCTCTCATTTTTGCTGGCTGGCAATATGGTTCACTGGACTGAGCATGACACTAGAAGCCAGGAACCCCTAATCTCTGACCTGACTCCGGATAGGTTGCTCTATGTAACACAGACTTTGCTTGCTGATGGTCTATGGGAAATCCCAGCCTGGAGTTTGGTGCCACCTGGGACTAGCCTGTATCTAATTACCCCCTGTCCGATGTACTGTTGCTCATTGCAAGGAAATACAGAAACACATCCTGGTTACCTTTCTCTCTCTGACTATTCCCTTTCCATGTTTGTATCTCACTCTCACACTCCAGCTGCCCCAATTTTTTCCCAGAATTTTGTTCTGTGGGAAATTTCAATTCTTTTTTTTTTTTGTACCACTACAAAAGGATTTTCTTTTGAAAGTGTGAAACAATTTAAACAAAATCAAATCCCTGCTCAAATCAAATCCTTTCATGATCAATTCTGCATAATGCTCCGGCACTTCCTATTCTTTTCTGCAGATGGCAGCATTTCATTGCAAATACTCAGATGGCCAGCCGGCT
Source organism: Trachemys scripta elegans (assembly GCF_013100865.1). NCBI lineage: Eukaryota > Metazoa > Chordata > Testudines > Emydidae > Trachemys > Trachemys scripta. The sequence continues at coordinate 39,357,461 of NC_048307.1, forward strand.
GGGATGTCTCACTATTTGCTCTTGCTTCTCCTGCTCTCTGTAGGTTGCTGGTATCTAGGTGGGAGGCCCTGTGCATGTCACACACAGAGTTAGCTGCAGGTCTGATTCAAACCCTGTTAAAATCAATGGAAAGACCCTCACTGACTTCAGTTGGCTATGGATCAAGCCTTAATGGAAAATCCAGGTCCTCATTGCACCTACACAATGACGCTGCCAAGCTATTTATCTTGTTCCCATGGCTATCCTGGGAAGTTACGACAAGCCACACACTTCATTTAGCCCTTCCTCCAACAGACAGGCTGCAGAGCCAGAACACAGAATGGTGCAGTACAGCTGGATGAATCCTTGGGGGTTTGGTTTGCAGCTCACTCGAGAACATGATGAAACAGTCAACAGCCATTGATTAACAACAGGTCTCCACCTACCCATGCTGCTTACTTCCCACCCACCTGGCACTGCTTAAGCCCAGCAGGCTCCACAGAGTGTTACAACCATTGCCCACTGAGCACCATGTTGTCCTCTCGCTCATTTCCCTCCCTGCCTCACATCCCATCCCTTTCCTGTCTGGCCAATGTTAGCTGGCAGACCTGAAGTACCCAGTTACCCACATTTCTAGCCTGCTTTGTCCATTGCCCTCCTGGTTCCTTACCATCATGTCTCCTCTAGGAGTGAAAACGAGCAGCCCCATTTACTCACCTGATCCAGATGGAACCTGGTGACATCCTGGGTTCTGCAGAACAGAAAGCAAAGGGTCAGGGATGGGAGCCAGGCACCCTACAAGCCCATCAGAGCAAGAAATAACTAGTGAAGCCCCTTCCCCTTGTCCCTCCCTGCCTGAGAGAGGAAGCAGGTAGGTCTCAAGCCATTTTGGGCACCATCAAACCAACCCAACACCTCAAACTGCCTGGGAGCCAGTGCAGATGGTGACATGCCCCTGTTCTGAGCCACTGCTAGTCTGGCAGGCAGCCAGTAGCCCACTGCACTAATCCAGGGCCTAATCCAATGCCTATCAGAGTCAATGACTTGACTTCAATAGACGTTGGATCAGGTCCCAGTTTGAATCTTACAGGGCCTGGATGACAGTGGAGATGTCCCTAGGTTTTTGCCAAAGATAGATGGAAAAAAAAACCTCTGGACCACCACAGCTAACTGAGCATCCAGGAGCAGCCCCAAGTCACTAGCCAGTACAAGGAGAAACAGGTGTACTCCCCATTAAGGAATGTCATTTCTTCTGATGGCTTGCCCCAGTCTCCAGGCATCAGCTCTGTGCTGTCAAGGTGGGGTCTCAACCAGCTCGCTCCTGCCCAAGGCCCTGGGGAAGCCTGTGCCAACTGTACTGGGCGAGATGGAAACCCAATGCTGGAGGAGGGCTTTCTAGAAGACAGGCAAGCTAGCAGTTGGGCAGGCAGGATAAAGGTGCTGTGAGAGGGGTGCAGGTGTGTGTGTGTGGGGGATTGGGCCTTTTGCCTTGCAGAGGATGTTGGGTCCTTAAATCTCACCTGTCTTTTGTCTCCTCATATCCTCTAGCTCTTTCCCCTACCATGGACTAACCTGTCCAGCTCACCTCCTTCTGAACTAGGCCCTGCTGCTGAATGGGATGCTGGGTCCCACTGCAATGCATTATGGGCAGACCTCTGTGGTGTGAAGTGATTCCTAATGCACTGTGAAGTTCCACCAGGCCAGCAGCTGGCCAGGCTGGCTCCAGGAAGACCCAGCTCAGAAGTGGGCAGACTATGGCCAATGAGACCGAGACACCCTGGAGGAGGAGAGAAGATGGTGAGAGGTGGTTTGACTTTACCTGGCTGGGCCTGTGAGTCAGCTGGGAGGCTGGAAGTTCCCCAGAAAAACCAGTCAAAGCCCAGTGAGCTGGGATGCGTGGGCCCCATGCTAATGCTGCGCCCTTGCACCATTGGGGCCAGGGTGCAATCTCACTTGTGGCCCTAGTGAAGTGAGTCTGCTAGAGACTTCCAGCCAGCCCTTGGGATGCACTAGGAAGCCACTAGGAAGCCTGGCCCAATTCAACATGATTCAGTGGTGAGACATATCAGGATGGAAGGTCATTGGCCCAAGTGTGTGGGGCACAGGACTGCAGGAAGGGTGCAGGGAGGGGGTCACAGGGAAGGTTGCCCACCACTCCACACAGTGTTGTGGTCTCCAGTCAGGACTGTCATTCTCTTACTAGCATGGGCAAAATATTCACAAAAAGAAAGTGCTGGGGGTTAGGAGGGAACTTCTGATATGAGCAGGTTATTCCCTAGCTTCCCAAGGCAGAGATCTCACACCTGCCTCTGAAGCCATGACAGAGACAGGATACTGGGCTAGATGGACCTTGGGGTTGGTTCAATCAGCCAATCCCTATGTTCTTAAAACGTCACTAGCAATGGACTATCCGGACCCCAATGGGAGGCAGGAAGAAGAAGCTGGTGCAGGAGGAACCAGGGGAGGTGGCTAAGGACACATCTACCAGAGACAAAGATTTCCAGCCCAAGCTGGAACACTGCTCCCCATACCTTCTGAGCATGTCCACATCATCCACGTCACCGTCTGCTGGGGTGGCTGCCTTTTCATATAGGAGCATCTGTTTATCTGGCAGAATCTCAGCTACAGCCTCAGGGGGCGGGAGGGAGACGTCATTATCTTGGTTAAGCTGCAAGAGGGAGTTTAGAAGGTCATCATGGATGGAACAAAACTTACAAAAGTGGGGCCGGTGCCATGCAGAACACCTCGGATGAGGGAACTGGGGCCAGATCCTCAGCTGATGTAAATTGACATAGTTCTGCTGACTTCTGTGATGCTGATTTCCAGATCTGGTTTCTAATACAGAAGCCAGCCTGATACCATATCAGAAGCTCTCCTATATCCTTCCTCTCCTTCTCTCTTTACTTAGGGCACTTGTCTGAAGAGATGCTCTGTGTTTCCTAAGAGATCTGGTCTGGCTGTTTACTTGGCCCTGTTTGGTCTTTCCTATGCTTCATCTTTCAGAGGAGATGAACAGCACAGCCCAGGACCACTTGGGGTCATTGAAGATCACAAAAGGCACTTTTCCATTGGTATGAAGTTTCTGGTGGTATGGAACAATTCCAGAGGGTTAGTTACATTCAGTCTCTCTCAAGCCTCCTGACGTTTCAGCCTAATCATTAATTCTCAGGCAGCCTTGACATTTCAGTGCAAATTTGGAGCATTTGCCAGGATGGTCAGCATTGTGGTAAAAGCACTGGACTGGGTTCAAGAAAGCTCGGTCTAATGCATGACCTTGCACATGTCATGTCTGCTCTCTGTGCCTAAGGTCCAGACAGGGCCATCCCTAGGGGGGTGCAGGGCCCGGGACAAATCAGCCTCCCTACTAATCTCCTCGCCCTCTGCCCAGCACAGCCACCCGGCTGCCGCTCGCCTCCTCACCACGATTTGCCCTACCCAAGGGATGACTGTGGGTCCAGCTATAGAACAGGGCTCCTAGCTCCCTGCTGCATTGTGAGGGACTCAGCTACTAGAGTGATGGGGCCACCTAAGAACTGAGATAAACTGTTTCACCCACTTATTAATGTACCGGGTATGTTTGGTGAACACACATGAATCTGTATGATTGAAATATGACCATTTATATGATTAACAGTACCACTATTAGACAATTGAAACAAATCTTGTACAAAGTATGCCATGTAAAGTATTAATGGAAAAGATTCAGTCTATCAAATACGATTATCCTGTTTATATGCATGTATCATCTTTGTATCTAAAGTTATAAATATTGATTATGTACCAGTATTTCATGTGTTTGCTTCTGGGGTAACACTCACAAGGTAGTTTACATCCAGTCTAGTCAGCACATTGCACATGGACCATTCAAGTAGATGGCCCATTAAAGGACAAAATGGGCCACAGAAGAAGCTTGTCCCTGCCCAGTGAGTTGTGGATGCTTTAGCCAAAATATGGGTAATGCCCTTGTATTCTTTGATAACTCATAGGAGCAGCCATGTGACCCTGGACTCCATCTTGTGCCTGTACTTTTCCACAAACTAAGACTGAGAGCAGGCCCTCCACCTGGGAGAAGATATAAAGGACCCTAGAAGCATCTTCATTTTGCCTCTTTCCTGCTCTGATCTCTGGACTATAGACTTACACTAAAAGGAGCATTCCAATCAATGAACTGAGGACTTTATAAGCCAGCAGTTTATTCCGTCACTGCTTCAAACCTGATTTAAGAACTCTGCAAGGATTATATGTATTTGATTTCCTTAACCATTTTAACTCTCTCCTCTTTCTTTTCTCTTATAAATAAACCTTTATATATTAGATACTAAAGGATTGGCAACAGCATGATTATTAGGTAAGAATTGAGCTATATATTGACCTTGCTGTGTGGCTGATCTCTTGGGATTAGAAGGACCCTGTAGACATCCAGACTCACCCCTGCAGCGCCTCCTGCTGGTCGTCCAGGGAATTAGCTCACCAGCCTCTGGAGCATCCTCTGCAGGCCGATGACCCGACTTGTCGTTCTCTGGTGCCCGTGTCCCTCCCAGGACCCGGTGCCCCTATTACTGGGATGCTGCCCCCTCAGCAGTACCCCACAGATCTGGGTCTCCCCTCCCTGAAGAACCCCCACCCACTGTCCCCACCTTGCCTCAGCACTAGGCCACTGCCAGTCACCAACTAGCCCCCGCTCACTGGGGCAGACAGCAGTATAGGCCACTCATCACTGGCAAGGGGGGTTTGGACCTGCTGCCTTGGACTCACCCTGGGCTGCCCTCTGCAACCCCCAGTACCCCTTAGCCTAATACTAGGTCACAGCCTGGGGCTTTCCAGGCTGGCGCGCCCCAGCCTTGCCCCAACCCTGCTCCACTACAGGTACCCTGTGTCTAGCTCCCTACAGCCAGGCCCTTCTCTCCCTGAACACAGAGAGAGACTCTTTGGACTCCTGGATCCCAGCCTCTTTATACCGGCCATCTGGGCTCTGATTAGGGTGTGGCCCAGCTGCAGCCACTTCCCCCAATCAGCCAGGGTTTTACCTTGCCCAGCCCTCTGCAGGGTTTTTCCAACCTCTCAGGGTAGGAGTGGGTATCCCCCCTGCTACAGACCCTTTGTCTCATGAAATTGGTTTTCAATAAAAACTCATCCTTAGAGGTTTTTAAGGCCCGGCTTGACAAAGCTCTGGCTGGGATGATTTAGCTGGGGTTGGTCCTGCTTTGAGCAGGGGGTTGGACTAGATGGCCTCCTGAGGTCCCTTCCAACCCTGATATTCTATGATTCATCATAAAGTCTAGTGTCTGGATGGTGAAATGAGTGCTGGAATGCCTAAGGAGACTGCATTTCTGACTTCTAGTTAACTGATGTGGTAAGACAGAAGTTTACTTTTGTTTCAGGGTTGGTCTATCTAATAATAGAATAATCACTAATTTGGGGTAAGTCTGCCCTATTTCTCAGCAGTTTGTCCTGAATCTCGTATCCTCAACTGTGACCCACTGAGGCACGGTGACAACACAGTCTTTTGCATCTGTTCACTCCATCAAAATGGAACCTGCTCAGTTTGCATTGCATATCTCATGTAAATGAGTGATTTACATCTGATTTGTTAGTGCCTAATTATCAGGGACAAATCCTACTTCAGTAAACACCACACATTGCTGAACTAATCAAACAGAGGTGACACCATGCAAACAAAGTTCTCTCCTGGCAATTTTTAAAGCATTGATTTTCTTAACTCAAGTGACAGAAATCCAGTGCAACCCCAAATATTGCTAATTCATTTTTCCCATGTTCTCTGTAACCCAAAGCAGGGCCATGTTTCCCAGCTGCTAGTCATTAACTCTGAAAATATACTTGCTTTGCTGGAACCTCCGCTATCCACAATGATTTGCTCCCCATCACGAACACTCTGGTGCCCATGGCCGTAAAAGCATATTGGTTATATCTGACACTGCATCTGATCATGTTGCACCACTTCTGATGGAAAGATATCTTGACACATGAGCTTTCAAAATGCAACGCTCACAAAAAACACGCTCAGCGCTGCAGCATGGGCAGCAGTCTACCCGTGGCTGCAGAGTTCTGGCCAGGAGCTACAGAAGCACTGACACTAGCTAGCACTAGTCAGCCTGAGAACTAGAGAGCAGAGAGGATCCCAGGGTCTGTCTGTGTCCAGCAGGCTCAGCAAACAATCCTCTTGCTCCTCATTACAGTTGAGCCCTGTCTCCTCGCAGCTGTGAGGGGCCCTACAATGGCAGGAGCTAACTGCCCCCTTTGCTAGCAGCAAGGCTAAGGACGTCATGGGGATGGGGGTCTCCTGTTCTAAATGGTCTCTCCAGATTAGGGCTGCCAAGTGATTGCATGGCGCAGAAGAGGTTAGTGCGCACCGCCTGAGCTGTGTCTGTCCTGTTGCTAATGAGAAGAGTGCACTTCCAGAGCTGTCAGTCTGGCACCCTTTGCCAGCACTTAATTTAATGTGAGAGACAAAGAGAGATGGTTCATGGTCCCCTACCCCCGTTTGCAGCCCTGGATACTCACGGTTGAGGAGAACGGCCTGTAGTACCAAGCCATCCACCACCTGTACCTGGCCCCTATCCTGCTAGCTCATTCCAAGACGTCTCTCCTAGACTGCTGCTCCTGCTCCTGGACAGACTCTGGGCTCCAGAGATAACTGGTGTCACCCTTCACTGGAAGGCCAGCCATTCGTGATAAACAATTCGTTGCCAGGTGTCTGCCACTTCAAACAGCAACACGCACAGAACTATGCAAACTCCAGAGCTGAAAGGCAAATCAGCCATCCCATTCTCTGCTGTCCTGGCCACAGGGGGCTTGGACATACACTCCACCAAGGCTGCAAGCTGCCTAGGAAAAGGCAGTAGGACACCAAACTTACAGAGGAGCTGGTAGCCTGCAGCATGAGGGGAGCCAGGCGTCTTTGATGAACTTTTTACTAGCAAGAGAGGGGTTAGGTTTAAGCAGGCACCACCTGCTTCCTTTGTGCATTCACAGCTCACACTGTGCTGCTGTTGCTACAACAAGAAGGTTCCTCTTAGCAACCGCACAGGAAAGGCTCCCTTTGAACTCCAGCTTCACTGCACAAAGTGTGCAGCCCACAGATTTTCTCACTGCCATAACAGATGTGTAGAAGGGAAAGAGAAAAGTGAGACGCTCTGATGGAGAGCCAAGGGCCTAAGGTCAGCTATGCAAGTCCAGGTTTTGATACCTTCCTGATTAGCTGAGGTTAGGGTGACCAGATTACCAGTATAAAATATCGGGACGGGGGCGGAGCCAAGAAAGCGGGGGGGCAGGGCAAAAAAAAAAAAAAAAAAGGAGTTTTAAGGGGCCTGGGGCATTAGCAGGCCCCGTGCGCTGCCCTCCCCGTGGAGCCTCCCGCCCCCTGGCCCGCCACGGGCATATGCGGGGCGCAGTGGGTCTGGGCGGGGGCAGCGCAGAGCGGGCAGGAGCCGGGGGGGGCGGCAGGGGCCAAATCCCCACTGCTGCCAAGGAGCCCCGCGCCTCTCCCTCCCGCTCGCGGCTGTGGCTCCTTCCCGGCGGGACGCGCCTCCCGCTGCCCCGGGCACATGCGGCGCGCGTCCCCTGCGCCTAGTCTCCCTCCCGCCGGGAAGGAGCAGGTGGACGCGTGCCGCATGTGCGTGGCAAGCCGGGGGGCGCGTCCTGCCGGGAAGGAGAGGCGCGGGGCTCCCCAGCAGCAGCGGGGATTCGGCCCACGCCACCCACCCGGCCCCTGCCCGCTCCGCGCTGCCCCCCGACCGGACCCACCGTGCTGCCCTGCGGGCTGGAGCAGCCTCCAGGCTGCGCTCCCGGCCCCGGGCAGAAGCCCTCTGGCGCGGCGGGGCAGTTCACAGCTGAGCCCCCTGTCTCCCTCCCTTGGTAGCCCCCCTTTGCCCACCCGGTGCCCGGGTGCTGGAGATGACTCACCAGCTCCAGGATCCAGGCACCGCCGTCACCCCCTCCCTCCAGGCTTGCGCCGCCATGCTGCAAGCCTGGGAGGGAGGAGGAATGCTGAGGAAGAGGCGGGGCCAGGGCGGGGATTTGGGGAGGGAGCCAATGGGGGAAGGAGAGGGCAGAGCCGGGGCGGCGGGGGGCCCGAGCGCCAGAGCAGAAGGCAAAATTTCTTTTTTGTCCAGTGTCCCGACCAAACATTGGTCGGGACGTAGGACAAAGAAGCAAATATCGGGACAGTCCCGATAAAATCGGGATGTCTGGTCACCCTAGCTGAGGTGCTGAGCACTCAGGCGTCTATTGACTTCAGAACCAGAAAAATCAGGCCTCTTCTAGTTCTATATCTATGAGTGGATTGAAGCACTGAAAAAGTTAGCCTAGATGAAAAACCTCGAGCAACACAAACTTGTTGTTCTGTGTGTCTGTCAAAGTAGTTTGTTACATGGGTACTGCCAAGTTAAAAAAACAGCCCCGGGCATCACTCAGTTGAAGTCAGTGATGGAATAAGCTGATGCAGTTACGCAGATTTACACCTGCTGGCACCTACATTTCTTTATCTTTATTACCCCATAAGTCTTACAAATCTCATGGACTTTTCACTACTGATTCTATTAGTTTATCCTTTGCATTTCTCTCTGATCGGGACAATTAAAATAAAGTGGTCAGTTTCATTTATGTAGTAAGTCAGTTTCTAGTCCAGTGGTTCTCAACCTATTTACCACTGTGGGCCACATATGCAGCTATGTGTTATATGGGCCTCATCCACACAATATATATACTAGCTGTATGGCCCTGAGAATGTCACATGGGCTGCAGCTGTGTGCTGATTGCACCACAAGTGTGCCATAGGCTGTGCGTTGAGAACCACTGTTCTAGTCAATTCTACCTGCAAGAGTCCAGTACACCAGCTTCTGGATTGGCAGTGCTGCTGGGGAAGTTTAACTTTAGGGCTCACTGAACACTTAAATGTTACATCTGTATTTGGACCCTTTTCAATGGGTGTTTTGGTCTACGAAAGCATGCTTCGGTTCTGATTCAAAACCTAATTCAGTATCATTACAGTCCTTGTCAGTCAGCCCAAGCTCGAGATGTCTCAGACCTCACTGAAGTTCAAAGCTCCAGAATCCATTTAATAAACCAGCTAGAGTGTTCTGGGTCCTTGTCAAATTCCCTGTTTGAGGATGCCAAGGTGGATGATACAATGCTGTTTTCTATGCACACAGGCATCATTTTGCAGGATCACAAGGGCTTTCTGTCGTAGTGCAGCCAGACATGCCAAAGCAGGTGTAGCTAGAACTTAAGTGCTAGGTAGTTGTGGGAATGAGAACACGGTGTGATGCAATTCCCAGACACAGGGGAATGCATAGGAAGTGATTCCAGAAGTGACAGCCAGGCACCTGGAATCACAAGCATCTCTCCAAATCAGTCATACAAGGCCCTATTCCAGGGAGAAGGTATCTACAACAGCACTACTTTCCATCTCTCTATCCAGCCATGTCATCCATCTCAGCCCAGTGGCTGGAGAAGGCCTCCTCATAAAAAAAAAATCATCACCGATACTGTTCATCCATCTGTCCACACATCCACATACAGACATAAGAACGGCAGTAGCATAGCTAGCGGGGTGCAGGGGAAGCAGCCGCTTCCCCCGCCTTTCCAAAAGCAGCTGGGGGGGGGGCACAGCATGCGGCCAGCAGAGCGGCCTGGCAGCCGCGGCCAGAGGAGCGAGGGGGGGCGCAGGCTGGCAGCCCCAGCATGGCCGGCAGCCATGGGGGGGTGGCGGACACGGCCGGAGGAGCAGGGGGGCGCGGCCGGAGAAGCGAGGGCGAGCACAGGCTGGCGGCCCGCAGCGCGGCCGGCAGCCATGGGGGGGCATCGGGCATGGCCGGAGGAGCGGTAGCTGGGGTGCAGCATGTGGCCAGCAGCCGCAGCCGGAGGAGCGAGGGGGCAGGGCCGGCTTTAGCCCCCACCAAGAGGGCCCCGCAGCAGCTGTCCACCCCGCCCCCAGCTCACTCCCCCCTCCTCACCTCCCCTGAACACTCTGCCCCCCTGCTCCTCCCCCTCCCCTGCTTCCCGCGAATCAAACGTTCATTCGCAGGAAGCCTGAAACAGGCAAGCAGGCAGTAGGTAAGCTGGGGGGGCGGTGGCGGCGGGGCGCAAGGAGGCATGGCCCAGTCCAGCCCCCCCCCAGGCCCAGTCCGGCCCCCCCGGCCGAGCGGCTCCCTCCGGCAGCCGGCCCCGGCCAAGAGGCTCTGGCCCCGGTGGCTCCGGCCCGGGCCCTGGGGCGCCGGCCCCGGTTCTGGCCGAGCGCACCGGCCCTGGCCGAGCACCCCCGGCCCTGGCGGCTCCGGCTCTAGCGGCTCCTGCCCGGCCCCACAATCCTGGCCGGAGCTCCGGCCGGAGCGCGGCCCAATTCCTGGGGGCGGGGCTTGCTGGAATTGGGCCCCGCTCTTGCTAAAGCTGGCCCTGCGAGGGGAGGCGCAGGCTGGCAGCCCGCAGTGCGGGCCGGAGGAGCGGGGGGGGCGCAGCATGGCAGCCAGCAGCTGCGGCCAGAGGAGCTGGGGGGGGGGAGGGGTGGTGCAGCCGGAGGAGGAGCCAAGGGGGGGTGCCTTTTTTATGTTTGCTCCCCCTCCTCTTAGAAGCTGGCTACGCCACTGAAGAACGGCCATACTAGGTCAGACCAATGGGCCATCTAACCCAGTATCCTGTCTTCCAAGAGCAGCCACTGCCAGGTGCTTCAGAGGTAGGTTCCCAAAACGAGGACACCGCAGGGGAAGCGGGGAAGTTAAAGGGGGGTACCTGCGCCGGGGTACTCACTGGAGGTGGGGGGAGTGTTGCTCCCTGTCACAGTGGCAGGGCAGCTGGCATAAGCCCAGGATGCAGCAACAGCCATCAATCAGTGCCTCTCTGCGTGACTCGCTCCCCAGGGCTGAGTGCTGGGGCCTAGGTGAGTGGGATCCGGCAGCTGGGGCTGCAGGGGAATGAATGGACCAATCAGTTATAGATCAGAAGAATGGACCAATCAGCTGCAGATGCAGGGGAAGGACCAATCAGAAAGTGGACCAATCTGGGCTCTTTCTGAGCTGCAGCTTGTCTGCTTTACTAAAACCAGGATATTTGCTGTTATTATTTGAAAACCCCACTGGGACAGAGAAAGCAGGCTCCAAAAAGAGGTTCTGTCCAGGGAAACCTGGACGTATGGTAACCCTGTTCAGAGGGAATGAACAGAACAGGCAATCATCAAGTGACCCATCCCCTGTTGTCCACTCCCAGCTTCTGGCAAACAGAGGCTAGGGACACTCAGAGCATGGGATTGCTAATAGTCATTGATGGACCTATCCCCCATGAACTTACTTTGTTCTTTTTTGAATGCCATTATAGTTTTGGCCTTCACAACATCCCTTGGCAACGAGTTCCACAGGTTGACTGGGCATCAACAATCAGCCATTCTCAGCCCAACTGATAGCTCATCAGCTTTTCTGCTGTCCACCACTGCCAATGGGCTAGGCCATAATTGACCTGTTTGAGTTGGAATGGGAAAGAGGCAGGTCCCTAATGTGTCTCTCCACTGCCTGTCTTCCATTGCTGAATCACCCCAAGTTTATCACCCTGAGGGTTCCTTGGCAAATTATTGTCACTGATTACAAAGCAGAGATTGCTTTAGGAATCAGACCACCCCAACCCTGAAGACCTCAAATGCCTCTGTATCCTTGTCTGGGGACCCTTTTTTGAGAGCTGGTAAATAAATAAACTTGGGCTGCATGCTCAATCCAGGAGATCTGTGTATGATACTACAAGGATACCCAATACTGCACGGTTCACTTATGGTAATGCACAGAGACGTTCATATTAGACTCTGCTCCTTGCTTCTGCATGGGTCGTGGCTTTTGCTCCTTGTGTTCTGGGTTGTAATTGCTGTCATTGTAATTGCTGCAGTGTGGCTTTACAAAGAGGAGAGTCTTGCAACACACTAGGAATAATGACAGGCTTTGGCTTGGTCTTCCTCTGTGTGCTTATTCTGCACTTGAACATCTCAGTGGAGAAAGCCTCACCAAGGACTTGACATTGGGCACTATCAACTGCATTGTTCCAAGGGAGGACAGCTATCTCAGTTAGACCAGGATGGAGAGGAGGTGTCTGATGCAGCTATTCCCTGGCCTTTCAGGTCCCTGGCCCTGAATTGGCACTGGAAGCAGATGTTGATCCATTGGAGAGCAAGGAACCCTGGTGTGAAGAGTCCGGTGCTTTCCTTCCTTAGCTAAGGAGATGGGCTCTGCCTTCTGCACAAACTGGAGATTCAGTGTGGCTTCCATATGTAGGCCCACATACAGCACAGTGAGTTATCATATTCCAGCCTGGAGAAGACCGAGGCACAGTCCCCATGGCTATCCAGTTTCCTTTTGAAAACTTCCAGCGAAGGAGCTTCCATGACCTCCTTAGGCAGTCTGTTACATTGTCCTACTGTGCTTACAGCTAGGAAGTTTTTCCTCAGATTTAATCTATATTTGCTAGGCTGTAGTTTGAACCCATTTTCCCTAGTCCTGCCCCCTGATCCTCATTGAAGAGCAAGGGGCATCACTTCCTGCCAAGCGGAAGCAGCTACCATGATGGACAGGATTAGTGATGATGGGCCCAAGACCCACACTTAGGGTAGGAGGGTGAAGCAGTTTGATGGCAAGAGAGGTCAACATTTTGGCAGCTCTTTGGAGCATTTCCTCATTCCCCCTGCACCACTCTAACCTTCTCTGCAGTCCATTTGAGCTAGTTGCTCCCTGTGCAGGTGCTAATCTCTTAGGCCTGGTCTACACTACGGGTTTAGGTCGACTTTAGCAGCGTTAAACCGAATTAAGCCTGGACACGTCCACACAACGAAGCCCTTTCTTTCGGCTTAAAGGGTCCTTTAAACCAGTTTCTTTACACCATCTCCGACGAGGGGATTAGCGATAAAACCGGCCTTTGCGGGTCGGAATTGGGGTAGTGTGGACGGAATTCGACGTTATTGGCCTCCGGGAGCTATCCCACAGTGCTTCATTGTGACCGTTCTGGACAGCACTCTCAACTCAGATGCACTGACCAGGTAGACAGGAAAAGACCCGCGAATGTTTGAATTTCATTTCCTGTTTGCTCAGCGTGGAGAGCACAGGTGACCACGCAGAGCTCATCAGCACAGGTAACCGTGATGGAGTCCCAGGATCGCAAAAGAGCTCCAGCATGGACCGAACGGGAGGTACGAGATCTGCTCGCCATATGGGGAGATGAAGCAGTGATAGCTGAACTCCGTAGCAGTAAAAGAAATGGAAAAGTATTAGAAAAGATCTCCAAGGCCATGAAGGACCGAGGCCATAACAGGGACACACAGCAGTGCCGCGTGAAAATTAAGGAGCTACGGCAAGCTTACCACAAAGCCAGAGAAGCAAACAGAAGGTCCGGGGCAGAGCCGCAAACTTGCCGCTACTACGCAGAGCTGCATGTGATCCTAGGGGGTGCAGCCACCACTACCCCAACCATGTGCTATGACTCTCTCACTGGAGAAACACACAGGGAAGATGGTTCGGGGAACGAGGAAGATGAGGATGGAGGTACTGTAGGTAGCTCACAGCAGCAAGGAAACGGAGAAACCGGTTTCCCCAACAGCCAGGATATGTTTGTGACCCTGGACCTGGAACCAGTAACCCCCGAACTCACCCAAGACCCTCAGGGCACACAGGAGACCTCTGGTGAGTGTAACTTTGTAAATATTTGTAAACATTACAAAAAAAAAAGCAAGCGTGTTTAATGATTAATTTGCCCTGGCAATCGCGGCCAGTACATCTACTGGAAAAGTCTGTTAACGTGTATGGGGATGGAGCGGAAATCCTCCAGGGACATCTCCAGAAAGCTCTCCTGGTTGAAATGGGGTGATTTTATTAAGGGGACATTCAGAGGCGCCCGTTCCTGCTCTTCTGAACAGAAATGTTCCCCGCTGTTAACCACGCGGTGGAGGGGAAGGGGGAAGTGATCATCCCAGAGAATCGTGTGTGTGTGTGGGGGGGGTGGTTTACTTGTGTTTGTGCCGCATGTTAACCGGGAAACCGCAGCCCCTCCTTTTACATTGAAAACCCATTTTAAATGGACAACCCAATTCATCCTTGATATGGGAAATGCGCTGCTGTTTGCAACCTTTCCCGCATGTTAAGAAGGTTAAAAAAGCCAAAACACTGTGGCCTACCATGGCTGCCTGCAAGCCGAAATATGCGACCTTGTAATGAAAGAGTGTACCCATTGTTCTCTAAAATGTGTCTTTTTTAACCACCTCTCCCTTCTCCTCCACCAGCTGCAAATGTTTCTCCTTCACAGAGGCTCGTGAACATTAGAAAGAGAAAACGTAGGACGAGGGACGATATGTTCACGGAGCTGCAGATGTCCTCCCACGCTGATAGAGCACAGCAGAATGCGTGGAGGCAGTCAATGTCGGAGATGAGAAAAGCCCAATATGAACGAGAGGAGAGGTGGCGGGCTGAATGGCGGGATGAAAAGAGCAAGTGGCGGGCTGAAGATGATAGGTGGCGTCAGCTTGCAGACAGACGGCAAGAGTCAATGCCCGTCTGCTGGAGCATCAAACTGATATGCTCGAGCGTATGGTTGAGCTGCAGGAAAGGCAGCAGGAGCAGAGACCGCCACTACAGCCCCTGTGTAACCAACAGCCCTCCTCCCCAAGTTCCATAGCCTCCTCACCAAGACGCCCAAGAACACGGTGGGGGGGGCCTCCGTCCACCCAGTCACTCCACCCCAGATGATCGCCCAAGCATCAGAAGGCTGGCCTTCAATAAGAGTTAAAGCTTTAAAATGCAGTGTGTCCTTTTCCATCCCTCCTCCCCACCCATCCCAGGCTACCTTGGCAATTATCCCCCTACTTCTGTGAGGAACTAATAAAGAATGCATGAATGTGAAAAAACAATGACTTTATTGCCTCTGCAAGCGGTGCTCGAATTGGGGAGGGGAGGGTGGGGTGGGGTGGTTGGTTTACAGGGAAGTAGAGTGAACCGGGTCGGGGGGGGGTGGGTTTGGAGGGTTCATCAAGGAGAAACAAACAGAAGTTTCACACAGTAGCCTGGCCAGTCACAAAACTCGTTTTCAAAGCTTCTCTGATGCGCACCGCGCCCTGCTGTGCTCCTCTAACCGCCCTGGTGTCTGGCTGCGCGTAATCAGCGGCCAGGCGAGTTGCCTCAACCTCCCACCCCGCCATAAAGGTCTCCCACTTACTCTCACAGATATTGTGGAGCGCACAGCAAGCAGCAATAACAATGGGGATATTCTTTTCGCTGAGGTCTGAGCGAGTCAGTAAGCTGCGCCAGAGCGCTTTTAAACGTCCAAATGCACATTCCACCACCATTCGGCACTTGCTCAGCCTGTAGTTGAACAGGTCCTGACTCCTGTCCAGGCTGCCTGTGTACGGCTTCATGAGCCATGGCATTAAGGGGTAGGCTGGGTCCCCAAGGATCACGATAGGCATTTCAACATCCCCAACGGTCACTTTCTGGTCCGGGAAGAAAGTCCCTTCCTCCAGCTTTCGAAACAGAGCAGAGTTCCTGAAGACGCGAGCATCATGTACCTTTCCCGGCCATCCCACGTTGATGTTGGTGAAACGTCCCTTGTGATCCACCAGGGCTTGCAGCAGCATTGAAAAGTACCCCTTGCGGTTTACGTAGTCGGTGGCTTGGTGCTCCGGTGACAAGATAGGGATATGGGTTCCGTCTATGGCCCCGCCACAGTTTGGGAATCCCATTTCAGCAAAACCATCCACTATTGACTGCACGTTGCCCAGAGTCACTACCCTTGCTATCACCAGGTCTTTCATTGCCCTGGCAAGCTTCCACAGGGCTATCGCCACTCGCTTCTCAACTGTGAGGGCTGCTCTCATCTTGGTATCCTGGCGTTTCAGGGCAGGGGAAAGCAAGTCACAAAGTTCCATGAAAGTGCCCTTACGCATGCGAAAGTTTCGCAGCCACTGGGAATCGTCCCATACCTGCAGCACGATGCGATCCCACCAGTCTGTGCTTGTTTCCCGGGCCCAGAATCGGCGTTCCACAGCATGAACCTGCCCCAGTGACACCATGATTTCCACATTGCTGGGGCCTGTGCCTTGTGAGAGGTCTATGTCCATGTCAATTTCCTCATCACTCTCGTCGCCGCGCTGCAATCGCCTCCTCGGCTGGTCCGGGTTTCGCCTTGGCATGTCCTGGCTCTGCATATACTCCAGGACAATGCGCGTGGTGTTCATAGTGCTCATAATTGCCGCGGTGATCTGAGCGGGCTCCATGATCCCAGTGCTAGCTATGGCGCCTGGTCAGAAAAAAGGCGCGAAAGTAGTATCTGATGGACCAGGAGAAGGAGGGAGGGCGGAGGGAGGGAGGGCCGAGTGACGACATGGCGTACAGGTACAGGAACAGGGAGAAACACAAACAACTGTCACACAGAATGGTCCCCCCAAAGATTAAACTGAAAACCCTGGGCTTAGCAGGCCATTGATTTCACGGAGGCAAGGGAAGCACATGAATACAGAACAAATCTATTTTTTACATCTTAAGCTGGCAACCGACGGTGCAGCATGAGCCTCTCCAGTATGACGATGACGGATACCAGTCATAATATACCATCGTCTGCCAAAAGGCAAGGGGCTGCTGCTGTGTAGCAATGCAGCCCCACGTCTGCCAGCCCCACGTCCGCCAGCACCCAGCATCGCCCTCGGCCTCTTCTGGGTGCTTAGCAGACAATACTGGGCAATTGGCAGAAAATAGTATATTACGATTGGTAGCCATCATCATCGAAACATGTCTGCCCGGGTGGCCATGATTGACAGCCACTCCAGTACGACGACGATGGGTACCAATCATAATATACCATCGCCTACCAAAGGGCAAAGGGCTGGTGCAATGCAGCCCTACGGCTGCCAGCCCCACAGCTATCACTCATGCTACACCATCTACCGCCAAAAGGCAGTTAGCAGCTGCTGCTGTGTAGCAATGCAGTCCCACGTCTGCCGGCACCCAGAGGACATATGGTGA
>NC_048307.1:39379366-39380957 GCF_013100865.1 Trachemys scripta elegans
TGAAAATTAAGGAGCTACGGCAAGCTTACCACAAAGCCAGAGAAGCAAACAGAAGGTCCGGGGCAGAGCCGCAAACTTGCCGCTACTACGCAGAGCTGCATGTGATCCTAGGGGGTGCAGCCACCACTACCCCAACCATGTGCTATGACTCTCTCACTGGAGAAACACACAGGGAAGATGGTTCGGGGAACGAGGAAGATGAGGATGGAGGTACTGTAGGTAGCTCACAGCAGCAAGGAAACGGAGAAACCGGTTTCCCCAACAGCCAGGATATGTTTGTGACCCTGGACCTGGAACCAGTAACCCCCGAACTCACCCAAGACCCTCAGGGCACACAGGAGACCTCTGGTGAGTGTAACTTTGTAAATATTTGTAAACATTACAAAAAAAAAAGCAAGCGTGTTTAATGATTAATTTGCCCTGGCAATCGCGGCCAGTACATCTACTGGAAAAGTCTGTTAACGTGTATGGGGATGGAGCGGAAATCCTCCAGGGACATCTCCAGAAAGCTCTCCTGGTTGAAATGGGGTGATTTTATTAAGGGGACATTCAGAGGCGCCCGTTCCTGCTCTTCTGAACAGAAATGTTCCCCGCTGTTAACCACGCGGTGGAGGGGAAGGGGGAAGTGATCATCCCAGAGAATCGTGTGTGTGTGTGGGGGGGGTGGTTTACTTGTGTTTGTGCCGCATGTTAACCGGGAAACCGCAGCCCCTCCTTTTACATTGAAAACCCATTTTAAATGGACAACCCAATTCATCCTTGATATGGGAAATGCGCTGCTGTTTGCAACCTTTCCCGCATGTTAAGAAGGTTAAAAAAGCCAAAACACTGTGGCCTACCATGGCTGCCTGCAAGCCGAAATATGCGACCTTGTAATGAAAGAGTGTACCCATTGTTCTCTAAAATGTGTCTTTTTTAACCACCTCTCCCTTCTCCTCCACCAGCTGCAAATGTTTCTCCTTCACAGAGGCTCGTGAACATTAGAAAGAGAAAACGTAGGACGAGGGACGATATGTTCACGGAGCTGCAGATGTCCTCCCACGCTGATAGAGCACAGCAGAATGCGTGGAGGCAGTCAATGTCGGAGATGAGAAAAGCCCAATATGAACGAGAGGAGAGGTGGCGGGCTGAATGGCGGGATGAAAAGAGCAAGTGGCGGGCTGAAGATGATAGGTGGCGTCAGCTTGCAGACAGACGGCAAGAGTCAATGCCCGTCTGCTGGAGCATCAAACTGATATGCTCGAGCGTATGGTTGAGCTGCAGGAAAGGCAGCAGGAGCAGAGACCGCCACTACAGCCCCTGTGTAACCAACAGCCCTCCTCCCCAAGTTCCATAGCCTCCTCACCAAGACGCCCAAGAACACGGTGGGGGGGCCTCCGTCCACCCAGTCACTCCACCCCAGATGATCGCCCAAGCATCAGAAGGCTGGCCTTCAATAAGAGTTAAAGCTTTAAAATGCAGTGTGTCCTTTTCCATCCCTCCTCCCCACCCATCCCAGGCTACCTTGGCAATTATCCCCCTACTTCTGTGAGGAACTAATAAAGAATGCATGAATGTGAAAAAACAATGACTTTATTGCCTCTGCAAGCGG
>NC_048307.1:39381026-39385292 GCF_013100865.1 Trachemys scripta elegans
GGGGTTGGAGGGTTCATCAAGGAGAAACAAACAGAAGTTTCACACAGTAGCCTGGCCAGTCACAAAACTCGTTTTCAAAGCTTCTCTGATGCGCACCGCGCCCTGCTGTGCTCCTCTAACCGCCCTGGTGTCTGGCTGCGCGTAATCAGCGGCCAGGCGAGTTGCCTCAACCTCCCACCCCGCCATAAAGGTCTCCCACTTACTCTCACAGATATTGTGGAGCGCACAGCAAGCAGCAATAACAATGGGGATATTCTTTTCGCTGAGGTCTGAGCGAGTCAGTAAGCTGCGCCAGAGCGCTTTTAAACGTCCAAATGCACATTCCACCACCATTCGGCACTTGCTCAGCCTGTAGTTGAACAGGTCCTGACTCCTGTCCAGGCTGCCTGTGTACGGCTTCATGAGCCATGGCATTAAGGGGTAGGCTGGGTCCCCAAGGATCACGATAGGCATTTCAACATCCCCAACGGTCACTTTCTGGTCCGGGAAGAAAGTCCCTTCCTCCAGCTTTCGAAACAGAGCAGAGTTCCTGAAGACGCGAGCATCATGTACCTTTCCCGGCCATCCCACGTTGATGTTGGTGAAACGTCCCTTGTGATCCACCAGGGCTTGCAGCAGCATTGAAAAGTACCCCTTGCGGTTTACGTAGTCGGTGGCTTGGTGCTCCGGTGACAAGATAGGGATATGGGTTCCGTCTATGGCCCCGCCACAGTTTGGGAATCCCATTTCAGCAAAACCATCCACTATTGACTGCACGTTGCCCAGAGTCACTACCCTTGCTATCACCAGGTCTTTCATTGCCCTGGCAAGCTTCCACAGGGCTATCGCCACTCGCTTCTCAACTGTGAGGGCTGCTCTCATCTTGGTATCCTGGCGTTTCAGGGCAGGGGAAAGCAAGTCACAAAGTTCCATGAAAGTGCCCTTACGCATGCGAAAGTTTCGCAGCCACTGGGAATCGTCCCATACCTGCAGCACGATGCGATCCCACCAGTCTGTGCTTGTTTCCCGGGCCCAGAATCGGCGTTCCACAGCATGAACCTGCCCCAGTGACACCATGATTTCCACATTGCTGGGGCCTGTGCCTTGTGAGAGGTCTATGTCCATGTCAATTTCCTCATCACTCTCGTCGCCGCGCTGCAATCGCCTCCTCGGCTGGTCCGGGTTTCGCCTTGGCATGTCCTGGCTCTGCATATACTCCAGGACAATGCGCGTGGTGTTCATAGTGCTCATAATTGCCGCGGTGATCTGAGCGGGCTCCATGATCCCAGTGCTAGCTATGGCGCCTGGTCAGAAAAAAGGCGCGAAAGTAGTATCTGATGGACCAGGAGAAGGAGGGAGGGCGGAGGGAGGGAGGGCCGAGTGACGACATGGCGTACAGGTACAGGAACAGGGAGAAACACAAACAACTGTCACACAGAATGGTCCCCCCAAAGATTAAACTGAAAACCCTGGGCTTAGCAGGCCATTGATTTCACGGAGGCAAGGGAAGCACATGAATACAGAACAAATCTATTTTTTACATCTTAAGCTGGCAACCGACGGTGCAGCATGAGCCTCTCCAGTATGACGATGACGGATACCAGTCATAATATACCATCGTCTGCCAAAAGGCAAGGGGCTGCTGCTGTGTAGCAATGCAGCCCCACGTCTGCCAGCCCCACGTCCGCCAGCACCCAGCATCGCCCTCGGCCTCTTCTGGGTGCTTAGCAGACAATACTGGGCAATTGGCAGAAAATAGTATATTACGATTGGTAGCCATCATCATCGAAACATGTCTGCCCGGGTGGCCATGATTGACAGCCACTCCAGTACGACGACGATGGGTACCAATCATAATATACCATCGCCTACCAAAGGGCAAAGGGCTGGTGCAATGCAGCCCTACGGCTGCCAGCCCCACAGCTATCACTCATGCTACACCATCTACCGCCAAAAGGCAGTTAGCAGCTGCTGCTGTGTAGCAATGCAGTCCCACGTCTGCCGGCACCCAGAGGACATATGGTGACGGTGAGCTCAGCTGAGCTGAGCGGGCTCCATGCTTGCCGTGGTATGTTGTCTGCACAGGTAACCCAGGTAAAAAGGCGCGAATCTATTGTCTGCCGTTGCTGTGACGGGGGGGGGGGAGGGGCCTGACGACATGTACCCAGAACCGCCCGCGACACTGTTTTGCATCATCCGGGCATTGGGATCTCAACCCAGAATTCCAAGGGGCGGCGGAGACTGCGGGAACTGTGGGATAGCTGTGGGATAGCTACCCATAGTGCAATGCTCCGGAAGTCGACGCTAGCCTCATACTGTGGATGCGGTCCGCCGACTAGAGCACCTAGAGCATTTTGTGTGTGGACACACACAATCGGCTGTATACAACCGATTTCAATAAAACCGGCTTCTATAAATTCGAACTAATTTCGTAGTGTAGACATACCCTTATAGACAATTTGCACACCTCACACAGAATCATAGACTATCAGGGTTGGAAGGGACCTCAGGAGGTCATCTAGTCCAATCCCCAACTAAATCATCCCAGCCGGGCTTTGTCAAGCCTGACCTTAAAAACCTCTAAGGAAGGAGATTCCACCACCTCCCTGGGTAACCCATTCCAGTGCACAGGTGACATATCTGTTAATCTTTCATATACCACGGTGATGAGGGACACACAACCCCATGGAGGTGCCAAGAAGGAGCTATAGAACTGTGTGTCACCATGATATTGCTCGTAGCAAAGCCAGCGGGAACTCACCTCCTCTCCAAGAGGCCTCAGAAAGGAAGGGAAGAGAGACTAGACAACACTGAATGGAAACTATTGCATGGGCTGGATACTGAATGCAACTGCAGCACACCCCCTTGGACTCCTCCAGCAGGTCAGTGCCTAGCCGAACATTTCCTACAGATGCCCCAGGCCATCCACCCAAAACTGCATAGACGACAGGACAAGCTGGGCCTGCAGCAGCACTGGCACAGCTGTGTGAGGGAATCACAGACATTTAGGCTAACCTCCTATCAAGATGCAGGATTTATTGTGTCTGAACCATCCAAGACAGATGGCTATCTGTTTCCTTTTGAAAACTTCCAGTGAAGGAGCTTCCATGACCTCCTTAGGCAGTCTGTTACATTGTCCTACTGTGCTTACAGCTAGGAAGTTTTTCCCTCAGATTTAATCTATATTTGCTAGGCTGTAGTTTGAACCCATTGTCCCTAGTCCTGCCCTCTGTGGTAAAAGAGAACAACTTTTCTCCACCTTTTTATGGCAGCCTTTCAAGTATTTGAAGACTGCTATCATATCCCCCCTTAATCTCCTCTTTTCCAAACTGAACATACCCCCTTCCTTCAGGGCCGCCTTCTAGGTTTTTTGCTGCCCCAAGCAAAAAAAATTTTGGCTGCCGCCCCCCCCCGCCAGCCCTGGTCTCTCTCTCTCTCTTCCTCCCCCCCAAACTGCACCCTCCTGCCACCCCAGCCCTGGGTCACTGGTAACTCGCTCCCAGGGTGGGTCATTCAGCAGGAATTTTGGATGTGCACAGAACACAGACAGGATTGGTTCCCATATGGTTACAGAACTGCAGTAAAGTGGAACAATTTTCAGCTTGTGTGATTGAAGGCAATCTGGATGCATATTATAAGGCTATCCTACATAAATGAGGAAAAGTTGAGGTGCCTTTATTATTCTTTTGTTCCATTCTTTGTTTCTATGGGGAATTTGCCAATGCAATATCACTGTCTTCCTTTTAAACAAATAAAACCAAAACTAAAAAAAAAAAAGCAATGGCTGTTGAAAATAGCAATTCCAGTCCTAATAACCACTGGGAAGCATTTCTTGCTCAATTTATTCTACTTTTTCTACAGCAAGTTACAGTGGATCAGTATATTTGATTTGGGAGAAATTAAGTAACAGCTGCCCAAATTGAGCTTGAGCACTCCTGAATTTTGAGGTGTTCATATCTGGAAGGCAGGTGCTAGATTCCCTTTCTGAATATTAGCTAAATCTGGAAAGGAAAAGTCAATTTCTGCTTCCAGGGCTCAAAAGTGTAAATCCTCCTACGTGCCTGGTACTGTATCTAAAGCTGCCCAGGTCCAGAGCCTCCCCTCCCTTACTTTTCATTTTAAATTCTAGTGGGATCCACGTACCTCCCTTGCTAGGCTTCAGATAGAGAGGTGCACTGTCCATTTAGTCCACCCAATTCTTTCTTTGGGGGAGAGCCCAGGGCTGGGGCGGCAGGAGGGGGCCAGATCTGGGGCAGCAGGAGGTGTGGGTGCGGGGGGGGGGGGAGA
>NC_048307.1:39385388-39443046 GCF_013100865.1 Trachemys scripta elegans
TGCGGGTGGGGGGAGAGCCCAGGGCTGGGGCAGCAGGAGGGTGCAGGTGGGGGCCAGAGCTGGGGCAGCAGGGGGTGTGGGCGGGGGAGAGTCCAGGGCTGGGGCAACACGGGAGTGCGGGGGGAGCCAGGGCTGGGGTTAGGGGCAGCAAAAAAGCTAGAGCTGGCTCGGTCCCTACCATTCACAGCAAGCTGCAGCATGAGGTTTCAGTTCCACACTCCTTCCCCCGCCCTTTCCTGTTAATTGCGGCCAAGGGAATTCTGGGAAATGTAGTTCTTTCCCTGCTCCAGGGCTGGCTCTATAGGCAGGGAGCTAACCAAGGAACTACAGCTCCCAGGGCCTCCTGATGGTTCTCAGCTCCCATGCTGGATTCTTGCGCCCCTGCAAATTTGCCGCCCCCAAGCAACTGCTTGCTTTGCTGGTGCCTAGAGCCGGCCCTGCGTTCCTTTAGCCTTTGCTCATATGGCTTGTGTTCCATCCCTCTGATCATCTTTGTCACTCCCTTTGGATCCTTTCCAGTTTCTCTACATCCTGTCTATACATTGGTGACCAAAGTTGGACACAGTACTCCAGCTGAGGCCTAACGAGCGCTGAGTAGAGTGTTACTATCACCTCCCATCACTTGCATGCTATGCCTCTGTTAATACAACTGAAAATTGCATTTGCTGTTTTTGCAACTGCATCACAACTCCCAGATCCTTCTCAGCAGTGCTGCTGCCAAGCCAGTTTCCCTCCATTCTGTATTTGTGCATTTGGTTTTTCTTCCCTAAATGTAGCACCTTACATGTGTCTTTGCTGAATTTCATTTTGTTGTCTATAGTCCAGTTCTCCAATTTATCAAGATTTGCTGAATTTTAGCCCTATCCTCCAAAGTATTAGCAAGTATTGGTATCCTCCAGCTTTGTGTCATGTGCAAATTTGATCAGTATGCACTCTATACCGACATCCAGGTAATTAATAAAGATGTTGAAGAACTCCGGACCCAGAACAGACCCCCTTGGAATCCCACTTGGGAACCCCCTCCAATCTGACATAATTCAATTAATAGTTACTCTTTGTTTGCCTTGTTTAACCAACTATGTATCCACTTAACAGGGCTGCCACATCAGGCCCTGCAGCAGCATTGGCGAAGCTGTGGGGGCATATTTAAGGCTTTGGTTCCCAAGGCAGAGGCAGCACGGGCACAGCTGTGTGCACTCTTCCTAGATCAGGGGTTCTCACAACAATTTTTTTGGTGGCCTCAGAGTGCAGCCATCAACTCTTGCTGGTGGCCGCACTGACACTTTTTCCTAAAATACTTAACTTTAGGAAAAACAAAAAAATATGCATGTATATACATCCAAATCATTGTAATTTATTTATGTAGGGTTTTTTTCTGTACTCAGTAATAAAAATAATACTGTGAAAAATGATATTTGTATGTTTGTTAATATCACTTTTCACAGCAAGACCTGGCTAGTTAAGACCTGGATGGAAGTTGGGGGTGAGGCAGCAGTGGTCAAGGAAGATGGATGGAGGAGTGGGGGGATGAGGCAGCAGAGGCCAGGGGCAATGGATGCAGGGGCCCCTCCATCGCGTGGTTGGGTGTGTGGTTCGGTGCCTGGGGCTGGAGGTCAGCACCCTGGGCCAGCACCCACTGGAACCCAGTGTGGATGCCCGCAGCTGTGTGGCCAGGGATTGGCGCCCAGGGCTGGGAATCAGCACCCGCTGCTGTGCAGCCGGGGATCAGCACTTGGAGCCAGCACGCACTGCTGTGCGACCGGGGCTGAAGGTTGGTACCCAGAGTTGGCTCTTCGGGTCCATGCACGATGCTGCACTGCCAGGACTAGGAGTCAGTGTCCTGGGCCAGCACCCGCCTGCTGCTGTGCAACCGGGACTGGAGGTTGGCATCCAGGACCAGCACTTGCCGGGGCCTTGGATTGACACCTGCTGCCACATGACTGGGGCTGGGGATCTGCACCCGGGGCTGGGGATCAGTGCCCATGGCCAGCACCTGCCAGAACCCAGGGTCGACATCCAGGAGCAGTGCCCAGGGAGGGGGCAGTAGCCAGGGCTGGGGGTTAGCGTGTGCAGCCAGGGTCGGCCGCCGCCAGCGTTGGGGGCTGGCATTTGGGGTCTGCATCCAGAGCCAGCACCCGCTGGAGCCCAAGGCCAGCACCAGGGATCTTCACCCAGGGCCAGCAGCCGCAGCTGGGGATCTTCACCCAGGGCTAGTAGCCACTGGAGCACAGACAGGGGTCAGTGCTCGGGGCCAGCAGCCGCCACTAGGATTAGGGGTCAGCACCACACAGCAAGAGCCAGGGATCAGAGCCCACCGCCATGTGGACAGGGGTTGGAGTCTGAAGCCCCATGGCTGAAGGCCAGGATTGCATGGCCAGACCTGGGGGTCAGCACCTGAAATCCCATGGCCAGAGCTGGGTGTTGAGGCCTGAAGCCCCATGGCTGGAGCCCTGGTCTGCAGCCAGGTTCCCTAATTCCCCACCACCCAACCACCCCAGGGCTGAAGTCCACAAAGCCCCCTATCCCTCCCCAGTTAGAAAACTCACCTTGCTCCTTCAGCGTTGTGCCCACCTGCCCCCGGAGACGTGCAGAGCAGTGCATCCAGGAGCAACAGGGAGGGAGGGGAAGGGGCATTCCCTCCCCCACGTCACCGCTCAGGAAGTTGTCGTGGCTTCAGGGAAACCGCCTGGTGGCTGCATGCGGCCACGATGGCCGCATTTGAGAAATGCTGTCCTAGATGCATCCAGGACTAAAACCCTTCACTTTTCTGGTCCCAGTGCTCACAAAATACCAGTCTCCTCATAGTGAGCAGAGGGGCCCAGCCCCGTGATTCTCCCCGTTTCTGAATCTGAGCAGCCTGGGGAGTTTAGGGGCTTGAGGACAGGGCCGGCTCCAGGCACCAGCCGAGCACGCTGGTGCTTGGGGCGGCAGCTTGTAGGAGGCGGCATTCCGCCCAATCCTAGGGCAGCACGGCCACTTTTTTTTTGTTCCGCTCCGGCCGCCCTGTAGGGGGCAGCGGTGCAGAGGACAGGAGCGCCCTGCAGTAAGCCCGGCAGGGCAGCCCACGTCCTTCCCTCCCCGCCGACCGGAGCGGCGCGAAGCCCTCCTGGCAGGCGGCGCGGCGGGAGGGGCCGCGTGGCAGCGCCCCGCTGAAGCCCTGGCCGCCCCCCTTCTTTCTCTCTCCCGCCCGCTCCCTCCCCCTGCTAGCCGGGGTACATCTGTAGTGCAGGGAGTCTCCCTGCACCCGCGCTCCAGCCGCGCTGCAGGGTTTTTGTTTTTGTTTTGCTTTGCCGTTCTGGCCGCCCCATTTTTTTTTTTTTTTTTTTGCTTGAGGCGGCCAAAGAGCCGGCCCTGCTTGAGGATAATCCCATTGGTCCCTTGTGAGTCTCCCAACCCTCCCTGCTTTCACGCAAGTCGCTGCCTGTTTCTCTCAAAGCATCACCTGTGAGATGGTGCAGACGGGTGCCCGAATAATCAACTCCATCTGCTCCCTGCCTGGGCGGCCACTGGGAACCCCATTGTGATTGCTTCGAGCTCTACGTCAAGGACATAAAGGTTGCGGGCAAAAGGCAGTGTGGTTACATGCACAGCCCAGCTCACCTGGCTGGGGATTGAAAGTCAGTTCAGATGGAGAATCCCTGCACTGACATCCCCCCACCTGGACTCTTCTCCCAGCAAACTCCAAACTCCTTGATCTTTCTTCCCTTGGCCCCCAAGCAGACTCTCCTGCAGGCCCTTACCCTAGAGAGAAGCACAGCACACTGCTGGGTAAACAGGTGCAACCTCACTCACAGTAATGGTGTTATGCCTGCTAATGCCAGCAGTGAATTTAGTTCAGATTCTCTACCGATTCCTGTTCCCCCCACACCCTTTCTCTGATCCCTGCTTCCCCACTCCAGAACTTTTCTCTCACCCTTTGATTTCTGCTCCCCCTAAGCCCCTTTCTGATTTCTGTTCTTCCCAGATACGCCCCCCGTTCTCTGCTCTCCCGACCCCTCTTTCTTCTCTGCTTCCCTCAGATCTCCTCTCTAATCTCTGCTCCCCCAGACCCCATTGTGACACTGTACCCCATATTCTTCAGAGTGATATTATTATGATATGATTATGACATAATTATGATGCAGTTTGTACAAGATAAGTCATGTGAGATGTCATTGGAAAAATTATGATTTGCTGCATATGATTATCCTATTTGTATGCATGTATCATTTTTGTAGCTAAAGTTATGAATATTGACTATGTATCTGTATTTCAAATGTAGTTACACCTGGATAACGCCCACTAGACAAGATGCTTTCAGTCTAGATAGCTGGTTGGGAAGGGACCATTCAAGGCAATGAGCCATTAGGGAGAAGCTTATCTCCCACCTGGTGAGCCTTCCTGAGAACTCCACAGAAAGCCTGAGAGTGATGGCTGCTATGACTCTACAAGGACATGTGACCAGGCTACATGATGCTGGACTTCATTTTGGGATGTCAGTATTTTTCCACAGATAGGTCTGGGATCCAAGCTTATATGCAAAAGTTATATAAGGCAGGGGAGTGACATCATCAAGGTTTTTCACTCCCCACACAAGAAGACTCCTGGGAAATATCTGAGGAACAAAGACTGAACTGGGGGAAGTGCTGGACCCAGGCTAAAGGGATTTCTAGCTTGTGCATGAAGATCTGAGAAACCCAAGTTGTAAAGCTAATGCAGCTTGTGCCTTAAGACTCTGTAGCCTGCCTGTACTATCAATTAGGGTGAGAATCTGTTATTCATATCCAATCTATTTAGTATATTAAGCTTAGTTTGCGTTAGTTTGCTCTGGGGTCCCAGGCTGGGAAGCTGGTGGTTAGAGAGCCTGTGGCTGGGTGTGTCCCTGGATATGAATGCTGGTGAAAGTGCAGGCTGGGGGGCTTTGCAGCTTGTCACAGCAGTACAGTGTGAGAGGGAGCCCAGGCTGGTGGGTTAGGGGGCTCAGTGGTACCCCAATTCCAGGTGGCACCCCAGGAGGAACCTGTCACACCCATTTCTTCTCCGCTTCCCCCAGACTCCTCTCTATGATCTTTGCTCCCCATCCCTTCTCTCTATGATAATTAATGGAGATATTCCATCTCCTAGAACTGGAAGGGACCTTGAAAGGTCATTGAGTCCAGCCCCCTGCCTTCACTAGCAGGACCAAGTACTGATTTTGCCCTAGATCCCCAAGTGGCCCCCTCAAGGATTGAACTCACAACCCTGGGTTTAGCAGGCCAATGCTCAAACCACTGAGCTATCCCTCCCTCTCTGCTCGCCCACCCCCGCTCTCTCTGTTTTCGGCTCCCCCAGTTCCCTGTCTCTGATCTTTGCTCCCCGCACATCTTATGATCTCTGCTTCCCCTACATTCCCTTTCTATGATCTCTGCTCCCCCACACATCCTCTCTCTCTGATCTCTGCTCTCCCCAGTCCCCACCTCTCACTGATCTCTGCTTCCCCTGACTCCCCCTGCCCCCCTTTCTCCCCTTGCACTTTCCCATACTCCCCAGATGGCTAATATTTGCTGGTTTCATTCTTTGTCTCTGGGCCCGACATTAGCTTTCTTTGCACTTATCTCTAGCTTCCAGGAGCTGAGACCTAGCCAGGCAATTTGGTGGAGATTATTATGGACTCCGAGAGGAAAGTTATCGCTCCTTTCACACTTGTGGAATCTCATTTACATTGGATCTCAGAGACTGAGTGCCAGCACCTATCACTCTGCAGCTTTCTTCCCTGCAATGCACATGTCTTATCCATTTAAGTTCTAAAGACTCTCAGCATCTCAGATCCCATCTCTGAGAGAGTCTCTGCAGTGACATTCCCTAGGTGAAACTGAGGCTTCAGCTATGTTTTGCCTTGCCCCAAACTTGAGCACATCTCAACACAGCTAAAGCAAAGGGATTTTAGGCTAGACACCTCCTCATTCTCATTTCATAGAAGGGGAAACTGAGGCAAGAGTGAGCGCCTGTTTGTAACCAGAGTGAGTCCCCACCTGCTAACAGCCCCTTTGAGAAGTGGGGTAATCTGCAGCCCTCATTCCCTTTATATGCTAGGCAGTGGAGAGACAGTGGAAGATAAGAAACCTCTGTCCAAGTGAGGCCAAATTGGTCACAGAGGGGTGCTCCAATAATGCCTCAATGATACAGGCTGCATAGCCTGTGTGTTTGTGTGTGGTACCCTACACTGGACATATTAGTGGGGCCTGATGTACTGAGGATTTGAGCGGGGAGTGGAATACACTGAGTTCTTAGCACTCCAGCTCCAGACCCAAAGTGGACCAGGATATACTGTAAGAGGAATTTAATTAAGTGAAGGACTTTGAGGCAACTCATTCCCCAGCTCTCTACTCAAGCACACGGAGCCTGGTGTTTCTCTGCTCATGCTGCAGCCTCTTAGTACACAGATCCCACTGATTTTAGCTGGAGCTGGGAGTGCTGTGTAATTTTGACTCAGGCTACATCTACACTACGGGGGGGGTCGATTTAAGATACGCAAATTCAGCTACGCGAATAGCGTAGCTGAATTCAACGTATCGCAGCCGACTTACCCCGCTGTAGGGACGGCGGCAAAATCGACCTCTGCGGCTTCCCGTCGACGGCGCTTACTCCCACCTCCGCTGGTGGAGTAAGAGCATCGATTTGGGGATCGACTGTCGCGTCCCAACGGGACGCGATAAATCGATCCCCGAGAGGTCAATTTCTACCCGCCGATTCAGGCGGGTAGTGTAGACCCAGCCTCAGAGAGCATGCCATGGAATGGCTCCATTATGATATTTGCTAGCAAAATCCTTGCAGTGCAACCAAAGGGCTTTGCCAGCCCCCTCCTTGTCTAGCCAGAATGCTGTCAGCCTCGCATTACTCTCTGTTCTCGTGACTCCAGGAAATGAGAAACATTTCAGGTTTGCCTTATACTTTCTTTTCGGGGGTAACCATCTGGGCAAAATAATCCTGCATGGGGCGAACTGGTGACATAGCACTTGAGGCCTGCTAAGATGTCAGGAATACTCAGTCTGTTGCTTCTGAGCATCCATCGAATCACATAGGACAAGGGGAATTCTCTCTGCCTCCCAAGGATGATTTGTCCAGTTCATTACTCGTTCTCTGTCATGTGCTTGTTTGCACTTCACTTCCTGTTCTACAGATCCAGGGCTCCTGCTGTCTATCATGGTGGCCCCTGGTCCCTCCTGGCAGTTGAGGAAGAGCCCAGTATTTCAGAGCCACAGGAGATTTGAGATTTACGGATACATCCCGATGCAGGATGTCACTGGAAATTTAGGTAATCAACCAGCCTTCCCACCTGCCTGACTGATTTGCAGCTGTTAGGGCACACAACTATACCTGTTCCCACCTTGCCTGCCAGCCAGCCAGCACCTTGTCTGCTGCCCTGCCAGCCAGTGACCTGCTTGCTGCCTGCCAGCCAGCCTGTGTCATGGTTTACCTAAGGCCCTGATTTACCTTAATCTGGGCATGTTACCAGTCAGTTCTTAGCCTCTGTGCCAAGACTGCTAACAAAGGGGTCATTAGATCTGGTGGAGCATTTTGCAATATGGCAGGAGGTGGGAATCATAGAATATCAGGGTTGGAAGGGACCTCAGGAGGTCATCTAGTCTAACCCCCTGCTCAAAGCAGGACCAATCCCCAGACAGATTTTTAACCCAGTTTCCTAAATGGCCCCCTCAAGGATTGAACTCATAACCCTGGGTTTAGCAGGCCAATGCTCAAACCATTGAGCTATCCCTCAAGGATGGCTGGCCCAGTGGGCAGAGTGGTAATGGCAGAAGGCAGGACACTGAATCAGATAGCCCAATGAGTGATTCAGTAAAGCTGACAGTGCCACAGTGGGCTTGGTAGAGCCGTGATCTAAACTGCCTGGCAGGAAGTGAGATACAAGCCCCGATGGCAAGTTTCCCATACAGCAAGACGCAGGCTGTGGCTGGAAAATGGTCTGATCCAGTATGGCAGTGCTTACATTGCTGTCACTGGGGTGTCCTCATAAATGTCCATTGTAAATGCCTACCAGATTCTTCACCTTTGCCCGTTGCCCCAGGGAAAGATCTGTTCTGACTCCCAATCCCAACCACCAGTCTAATGGTTGATGGAAAGCATCCCTGTGGATAGTTACTCACCAACAACAGATTGACATGGGACTTCTTGCGTTCGAGCTCAATGGGGGCCATCTGGAAAAAGAAATAAAAGCCAAGGTTATTGCCTTCCATGGGCTTGCCCTGTTCTGACCTTTGACCCTGACACTGTGAGTTCTGTAGAGACATCTGCATGCTCCGATGAGAACTTGCTCCAGAGGTGGGTGCTGTGCATAAAGGACAATGGAGTGGAGACTGGAGGCCCTGGACAACCAGCAGTGTCCATAGAATGAATCTTCCCCAGACCCTCCCAGCTAACAGAGAGATGTCTAGTTTGGCTCAGCCATCACATTCACTATGGCCTAAGCCAGGACCTTCCCATCCATACTCCACATGGGTTCTTGTTCCTCACATGGCTGCTAGAACTTCCCACTCATTCACCACCAGCATGGGGTGCTAAGGAAGAAGGGAGGAAATCATTGTATGATGTAATTTTCTCCACACCAGTCATGATTTTATAGCCCTCTATCATATCCCCCCTTAGTCATTTCTTTTTTAAACTGACCAGTCCCAGTCTTTTTAATCTCTCCTCTTATTGGAGCTGTTCCATACCCTTAGTCATTTTTGTTGCCCTTCTCTGTATCTTTTCCAATATAATATATCTTTTTTGAGATGGGGTGACCACATCTGCACATAGTACACAAGGTGTGAGCATACCATGTATTTATATAGTGGCATTATCATATTTTCTGTCTCATTATCTATCCCTTTCCTAAATGGTTCCTAACATTCTGTTAGCTGTTTTGACTGCTGCTGCACATTGAGTAGATGATTTCAGAGAACTATCCACAATGACTCCAAGATCTTTTTCTTGAGTGGCAACAACTAATTTAGACCCCACCATTTTCTATGTATAGTTTGGATTATGTTTTCCAATGTGCATTACTTTGCATTTATCAGCATTGAATTTCATCTGCCATTTTGTCTCCCAGGCACCCAGTTTAGGAAGATCCCTTTGTAACTCTTCACAGCCAGCTTTGGATTTAACTATCTAAACTCTCTCCACTGCAGTGAGAGCAGCAGTCCTGTAAGTATAAGAGGAAGCAATCAGTGGGGCGAAAGGGCTGGGCCCCCAGCTTCTCTGGAGATGCTTGATGAGGACTGCAGGAGTTGGAGTGCTAAGGGCACCAGAGAAGGGCACAAAGCTGACAGCTCCCTTTTCAGACCTGAGACATCCTGGGAGAGGCTGCCCTTTCCCACATGGAAATCAGAGCTCTTCACAGCTGCTGAGATAAGCTCATAACAAGCCCTCACATGGTACTGATAAGAGACAGGGCTTGGACTGCCACCCTCTGGATGCTGCTCTGGGTCTGTGCTTCTCAAGGAGTCGTTCTCAAGGCAGAGAGGCTGTCTCCCCAGAAGCCACCGATGAACAGAGACGAGGATGATGACCTTTCCTCCTCCACACCAGAAATCCTTGCTGACAGGCACTGAGGGCACTCATGAGATCTTTACATATGCAGAGACCAGAAGTCTTGGCTCTGGTGTTTATCCATCATACTCAGTGTTGTGTTAGGCCGTGGCATCATATGCAAGGATGCAATGCTGGCAGGACAGCAGGGCTTGGGAGGAGGGCTGTGTCCATAGAGGTCCTCACAACTCCAAGTTGGCAACTCAGGAAGTTGGAGCATGGAGTGGGGGCAGGCAGGGGAGCAAAGAGGGGAGCTCAGAAAGGAAATGGTAGGGAGTTTGGGGGAGCAGTCAGAGATGGAATCCCTGGGGGGGATTTGGAAGAGTCAGGTAAACAAGGGGTAGGTGGAATCCCTGCAGGAATCAGAGGGAATTCAAGTTAAGAGGGGGGCAATGAACCCCTCAGCAGGAGGATTTGGAGAAGCAGGTGGAAGCTAGGACTCCTCAGTGGAATAGAAGAGCTGCCACCCGTGGTCTGGAGGAGACACAGAGACTGTGTGACTCTGCCCTGCCCTGAAGTACATAGGCGCTTGTCGCTGCATCCCCAGCCATGTGTGTAATTTCAGAAGGGCAGGGGGGGGAGCTCCTGGGATACTCTGCCATGGGTCTGCACAATCTGGCAATGAAAATGTTGCAAGGGGGGGCAATGTCAGAAGGGGGCTTGTAGTTCAACAACTGTGATGCTGCCCTAGGGCACCTGCCCTCTGGCTTCTAGTGAGCAGCAGAGTGGGAGCTGACTCCAAACAGAGCCATTTGTTACCCACCAGAGTCGACAAGAGCCTTCCCACCAGCTTTAAAGGGAGCTGAAGGAGGGTCTGAGCTGCCATGTTCCAATCTGAACTCCAGGTCAAACTTCCTAGAGCTCGAGGGGGTTTGAGACAGTGCTCCAGATTGGGGCCCACTCCTTTTTCATGGTGCTGCACCAGTCCTGGAGGCCAAATAGACCAGCTGGCCCATTGAATATCACAGGGTACATCTGCACTGGAGCTGGAAGAGAGCCTCCTAGCTGAGGGAGACAGACTCACACTAGCTCTAGCATGCTAAGAATAGCACTGTGGATGGTGGGCTAGCTGCCCAAGGCCAAGCCTGCCACGGGGCCAAGCTCTGGTGGCTAGCCTAAGCCAGAAGGGCCACCCTGCTATTTTTAACATGCTAGCTCAAGTCTGTCTATCCAGAAAAGTCTCATCCACACTGGAGCTACAGTCTATGAGCAGAGGAGAACTACTGAGGCAGAACAGAAGCACCCAGCCGTGTAAATCTCACAAGAGCAGCATGTACACTGTTAACCAAGTAACCCATAGCAGCATCTCTTCTTCAGTGTGCCACAGACAGTTCAAAGCTCAAATTGACCTGATCAGCCACTCATGTCTTCACCGAAACCAAACCAACTAGTAATGTCATGGCCATCTTCAAACTCAAAGGATAAACAACAACCTGGACTGAGCGGTACGCTTCCAAATGCAGGGCAGCCATACCCATAGGGCACCTGTGGGGATGACTTTTCCTTCCTACCAGGCAGGTGTGAGCAGCACAGCCAAGCAACAACCTGGCGAATTCATCTTTACAGTCCCTGGGTTATTTGATCATTATTACTATTGTTACCTATCAGTATGACAACAGCACATCCAAACCCAACCGAAGTCAGGGCCCCATTGTGCAAAGAGTTGGACAGACACAGAGCAGGCAGTCCCTGCCTTGAAGGGCTTCCAGTCTAGAGACAAGAGAGCATTATTATCTCCATTCTACAGATGATGAATTGAGGCACATGGCCAAGGTCCCACAGGGAATCTGTGGCAGAGCAGGCATTTTGCCCAAATCTCTAGCAACCCTGTCCCATGCCTTGATCACAGAACCATCCTTCCTCTCTCCAGGAGAAGATCAATGTTAATTTTACCAAATCAAAGCTACAATGTACTCAACTACTACCTCAAATAATCATATGTAGATTAACACGTGGCTACATGAATGTCCCTGTGGTCAGCGCTCAGGATGGGGTGGGGTGACTGTGTCTATTAGGTGTCTTTGTCTGTTTCTGTCCTCCACCTCAAACACATCTGACAGATTCATATGTCTGAATTAGTCTACAATGCGATTAGCCCTACTCCTAACTCAGCTTGGGCTCTAATGGCTGTTCCAGAACCTCAGTGTAACCTATGAACACTGCCTGCTGTCAGAGCCTGGAAGGGACTGCACCACCGTTAGCAAATTTAGTTTCTTTCTTATAAAGCAAAAGAAAGATCACACCCTTGGTGGATGGGGGCCAGATGGAGCGTGCACTATGGGCTGGCCCCATGCTGCACAGAGACCTTTTTGCATAGGACGGGTTTGCCCAGATGGGTCCATCTACTGGGAATGACATATGAATCCCCCACGTGACACTGCTGGAGACATGAGGAAGCAGAGGAGCGAGAATGAGCCTGTCAAAGGGATGTGTGTGTGTGTGATCACTGGCAATCCCAACTCCCTTTTGGGGGCTGAGTGTGCCCCCAGCTTCCCTGCCCCACAATGTACCCAACACCGCTGGTTACGTATCTGAAGTGCCATGTGGGGCGGATTTTGCCTTGGAACTCCAGTTAATTAATATCAAAGGGAGCTGTGCGGCGCTGCAGTGATTCAGGGGTTGCACTACACTGTTAGAAGAGAGGGCATGTGGTCATTGAAGATGAGCCCTGCAGTGAGGAGGCTGTCTGAAGAATTTTGATGGAAAATGGCAGGGCTAAGAGGACAGAGCTAAGTTTGTCTTTCCTCTGTGTGCTTATGCCTACTTGCTTTGCACAGCACAGTCGAGATGAAAGGCTACAAATCCACAACTGTCATTCTTACACCTTTGAATTTCCTGGCAGTCAGATGTTTGCTAATTTCTTTTTAAATGTACAATCCTCAGAAGCTCTCCCTCCTTTTCAGCAATCACACATGTGGATTTATAGTCTTTCAACCACTTGAAAAAGATTTTTTCCCTCTGTATTTGCTTAGGCTTATTTATTTATTTATTTTACAAATTGCTGGGTGACACTTTGGTGTATCCGATTAATTTCAAATTATGGAATCTATTCATCTTTGGGCGTGTGAAGAAACAGTGCAGCGAAAAAACACCGCAGGAGGCCCTGCCGGGTTTATCACCTCCACAGGAGGCAATGGGGAGTTTAGAGGCACTGGCATGCCCACATCAGGCCTAGCAGGCATTACATTTTCTGTAGGCTGCGCCTGTGGATGCCTGCACCAGACCTCAGGTAGATTGAAATGCCCACAATGGGCAGCCTGGCAACTAAAACATCCCTCCCTCTTCTTCTAGTCAGAGCCTTCCATGCACCTAGAGCACCCTCCCCTGGGGCCAATCCAGAGCCTCTCTTGGGGGCTGATCCAAACCCCACTTGAATCAATGGGAATCTTTTCACTGCTTTCAGGAGGCCCGTGCCCCAAAGCTCACTCTGTCTAATCCGTGCCATGATCACGAAGTGCTATCTGAGGCCAAGTTCCTCAAAGATATAGGAGTTAGGAGCTTAAATACCTATGAAGATCTGCGCCTGAGTGCCCAGTCCTCTCCTCCATGCAGCATATGAACTCCAGCCATCACCGAGATGAAAATTTCCACCATCTGAGTGAAATTCACCACTCTGCAGAAGGCTGATGCAAATCCTACCCCCACCTAAATCCCATGTAGGATCTCTTTGGAGACTGAAATGGTATACTGGCCTCAGTCTGGCCCGCTGAACAGGGGTGCGTCAGTCATTGTAAAACCTGAATGAGACTCCAGATTATAATGCTCACAAGACCACCCAAAATTCTCCGAATCTCTCCCAAACTGGAGGAGATAACTTAAAAATGACCCACCCAACCTTTCCAAGCAGAAGCAAAGACAACAGTCCTCACTGAATATAATGCAATGCATGAAATGGGGGAGATCTGGTGCTATATCCCTTTGGAAATATGGCATTGGAAAACTGAAATTGGTTCCAAAGTTCCTTCTCCAGTACCACCTTTGGTATTGGTGCACACTGTATTGGCACCAGTACAGTCTCCAGATGCCATTCAGTCTTGGGCTCTACATCTATGTCAAGCTCTCCTACTGCATGAATGACTTGTGTGATTGTCACCAAATGTTCCTATAAAATACCTGGCCAGGAGAATGGCACAGGTGAGAAATTTCAGGTGGGTTGGTTCACAATTGACCAATGGAAATAAAGTTTCAGTCATCTTCAGCAGGCTGACTGAACCCTTACTGTGCTCAGAAAGTCCATAACTAAAGAGCATACTGGTTACCTGAGACACAAGAGGCAGGAACTAGGAGAGACTGGAAAGCACATCTACTTGGCCAGGAGCTGTGATCAAGAGAGAAAGGTGTTTTACTGTCCAGCTCTTGCTAGGAGAGCCCACGATCACACTGAGTCTGAAAGTGGGGAGAGAGTGATGGAAGCCAAGTGAGATGTGACAGAGAGAGAAAGACTGGCGGGGCAGACCTGACAGCCTTCTGATAGCATAGACAGAACTATCAATGGAAAGGAAGAGCAGCACTGAGAGCAGCACTGGGGAGTGGCTGAGAATCAATGCTGTACATGAGCTCCAACAAGAGGGATAAAGATAAGCGGCTCCTGCTCCCTGTTAAAGCTGCTGGGGCAGGCATGTGAGTACGGCCTCGTGGGGAGAAGTTCCGGACTGCCTCTCTAGATCTGGTGCAGGAGAGGTAGGGATGTGTGGTGGGTACAAGAACCTGCAGCCTTCCATCTGAACACTCTGCCAGGAAAGGACTGAAAGGGAACATGAGTTAACATCTCTCCTCTAAAGGACAGCATCCCCTGGGAGGATGAGAGCAACTGCTGCATTTCAAAACTAGCGAAGGGTGTTGGAGCCCTGACCCTAATGGCCTCTCAACATTGGCAGCAGCAAGAACCAGAGCCAGATCCAATGCATCCAGAGGGTGGGCCAGTGCTTCAGGCCCTAGCCAGAGACCCTGCTCTGCCACGGCCTTCCTGTGTGACTGGGGGCACATCCCTTAGCCTCTCTGCTTCAGCCCCCATCACCCTTCTCTCCTCCCAGGGCTAGGTAAGCATAAATACATTAAAGGCTGGGAGGTACTCAGATACTGTGATGATGGGAGCCAGATAAGCACCTTAGACAAATCTTGCAAAGGGCCCTTATCTTTATAATGGGCTGAACCAAAAGTCTGGGTGTAACATCCAGCTCCAAATCCTGTGGCTTGAGCCCATCTCTAGGTAGCCCAGGGCTCTCTCAGCCCTTCCCCTTGTTTCACCAGCTCTTCCTTCTCAGTGCAGAAATACCAGCACATACATCATGGCTGTGGACCCCATTTATAGAGGGATCCAGCTTATGCCCCAGCCTCCAGGCCTAGTCACTCA
The DNA here is from genome assembly GCF_013100865.1 of Trachemys scripta elegans. Classification (NCBI taxonomy): domain Eukaryota; kingdom Metazoa; phylum Chordata; order Testudines; family Emydidae; genus Trachemys; species Trachemys scripta. The sequence continues at coordinate 39,400,291 of NC_048307.1, forward strand.
CTCTCATCCTGATCTCTGTGGGCATTTAAGGGGCTGGTGGCCGGACACATTATGATCATTAGTGTTTGGGGGCTTTCTTGGGCACTGGCAACTTGACAAGCACAGTGTGTTATTTCTTTGCATTGCATATTGCCAGTGTGGGAAGTGCCGAGGGTGGAAGAAGGGAGCTGTCAAACTATATATACAATCAATGTGCATGCATTATAGGTAATGGTCTAGCCCAGGCATGCCTTGGTGTAACGATCGCCCTTAGAGGCATTTATTGATAGCACAATATCTATAAATCTTATGATCACATATTCATGGCCTTTAATTATGTACACTCATTACCTCTCCCACCACCTCTGGAAGAATCCAACTGCAATCATTTGGGCAGGATGAATCAGTCAATAATTATTGACAAACCCACCCTCCACCCTCCACCCTCCTCAGCACCCTCTGTTTGTCTGTAATGTCACAGGAGAGAGATTTCTAATCCTGGAGCTATATAACTTATGCTGGTTACCTGGCAGGCTTGCACTGCACTATAGCCAACACTGGGATCTGCCGGCCATCCTGAGCATAGACTGGCATAGCCCCTGCCAAGCGCAGGACATGATTTTCAGAGCAGCAAAGCACTCACAGCTCCACTGACATCAATGGGAGCTGCAGGCAATCAGCACCTCTGAAAATCAGGCCCCTCAGCTTTTAATTTGCTGGCTGCGGAGCAACGTTCTTGTGGTGATTGGCAGGGGTTTCAGGGATCCTCCTGAGTCTTTTATTACCACTTGGCTAGATCTCTCAGGCTCACTGCACCTGCTGATCGGTGCGCGTGCAGGAGCCTGGCTTCGCTGGACCTTAGGAGCATGATGGTGCAGGTGGAAATGGCAGCGCCTTTCCAGTTGTTAACTGCCCTCTGCCAGTTGGAGAGGGAGTGGTCGGCTGGATCCCCGAGAATGGCTGGTTATCCTCATGCATTAGAAATCATTTGCTCCGTTAATTAAAAAAGTGTCTTCAGTTTGCCCTGGGAAATGACCAAGGTTGAGATTTCAGCCATTTGTGTGAGCAAACAGCTATGGGAAAAATCCCACCCCAGCTCCTGCACCTTCAGAGGTGCCAGGGGGACTGGCGTGAAAAGGGCAGGGCTTGAGGAGATGGCACAACTGGGCAGTGAAGCAGGATGCAGTTAGGAGCAGGGCATGGGGAAGGTCAGGGTCAGGGCAGGGTCAGTGCTGTGAGGAGTCTACTGCCTTCTTCCCTCAGTGGGCTGTGCCAGGGATGCAGATGGTTGCTACAGCCAATAGACTGAAGGGACCTCCATGAGACTCAGCCCAATGCTGAGGGCACCCAATTGGGCCCCGGGCATGGATTGGTAGCCTGGGAGTCCATCCTCTGCCCTATCATCTGTCTAGAACATACATAACATAAGAACATAAGAATGGCCATTCTGGATCAGACCAAAGGTCCATCTAGCCCAGTATACTGTCTTCCGACAATAGCCAATGCCAGGTGCCCCAGAGAGAATGAACAGAACAGGTAATCATCAAGTGATCTATCCCCTGTCGCCCATTCCCAGCTTCTGGCAAACAGAGGCTGGGGACACCATCCCTGCCCATCCTGGCTAATAGCCATTGATGGACCTATCCTCCATGAATTTATCTAGTTCTTTTTTGAACCCTGCTACAGTCTTGGCCTTTACAACATCCTCTGGCAAAGAGTTCCACAGGTTGACTGTGTGTTGTCCTTTTGTTTGTTTTAAACCTGCTGCCTATTAATTTCATTTGGTTACCCCTAGTTCTTGTGTTATGAGAAGGAGTAAATAACACTTCCTTATTTACTTTCTCCACCCCAGTCATGATTTTATAGACCTCTATTATATCCCCCCTTGGTCATCTCTTTTCCAAGCGGAAAAGTCCCAATCTTATTAATCTCTCGTCATATGGAAGCCGTTCCATACTCCTAATAATTTTTGTTGCCCTTTTCTGAACCTTTTGCAATTCCAATACATCTTTTTTGAGATGGGGTGACCACATCTGCACACAGTATTCAAGATGGATACTATATAGATTGATATAGAGGCAATATGATATTTTCTGTCTTATTATCTATACCTTTCTTAATGATTCCCAACATTCTGTTAGCTTTTTTGGCTGCTGCTGCACATTGAGTGGCTGTTTTCAGAGAACTATCCACAATAACTCCAAGATCTCTTTCTTGAGTGGTAACAGCTAATTTAGACTCAATCATTTTATATGTATAGTTGGGATTATGGTTTCCAATGTGCATTACTTTGCATTTATTAACATTAAATGTCATCTGCCATTTTGTTGCCCAGTCGCCCAGTTTTGAGAGATCCTTTTGTAGCTCTTCGCAGTCTGCCTGGGTCTTAACTATCTTGAGTAGTTTTGTATCATCTACAAATCTTGTCACCACTGTTTACCCCTTTTTCCAGATCATTTAAGAATATGTTGAATAGGACTGGTCCCAGAACAGACCCCTGGGGGACACCACTATTTACCTCTCTCCATTCTGAAAACTGACCATTTATACCTACCCTTTGTTTACTATCTTTTAACCAGTTACCGATCCATGAGAGAACCTTCCCTCTTATCCCATGGCAGCTTACTTTCCTTAAGAGCCTTTGGTGAGGGAGCTTGTCAAAAGCTTTCTGAAAATCTAAGTACACTATATCCACTGGATCCCCTTGGTCCACATGCTTGTTGACGCCCTCAAAGAATTCTAGTAGATTGGTGAGGCATGATTTCCCATTACTAAAACCATGTTGACTCTTCCTCAACAAATTATGTTCATCTAAGTGTCTGTTCTTTATTATAATTTCAACCAGTTTGCCTGGTACTGAAGTCAGGCTTACCGGCCTGTAATTGCCGGGATCACCTCTGCAGGGCTGGCTCCAGGCACCAGGCAACCAAGCACATGCTTGGGGCGGCACCTGGTAAAGGGCGGCCAATCTTGGGGTGGCGGGGGGCAACACGGCGCGGCGCTTGGCGGGGGGTGTGTGTTCCGGCAGCGCGGCGCTCGGCGGGGGGTGTTGGGGGGCGCGGTGGGGGGGCTTCAGCGGTGCTCTGCGCGGGGGGTGGAGCTGTTCGGCGGCGCAGCGCTCGGTGGGGGTTTCGGCGGTGCAGCGCTCCACGGGGGGGCGGGGGTGTTTGGCAGCTCGGCGGGGGATGAGGGGTGTTCGGCAGTGCGGCGGGGGCTGTTCAGCGGCGCTCCGCGTGGGGAGGTTCAGCAGCACGGTGCGGGCAGTGTTCGGCAGCGTGGCAGGAGGGCGGGGGCTGTTCGGAGGCGCGGCACTCGGCGGGGGATGTTCGGTGGCGCTCTGCGCGGGGGGGGTTCAGCAGCGCGGCGGGGGATGGGGGGTGTTCAGCAGCGTGGCTGGGGGCGGCAGTTGTTCGGCGGCACTCGGTGGGGGGAGTTTCGGCGGCGCGGCACTCGGTGGGGAGGGTGTTACGGCGGGGCGGCGCTTTTTTTTGCTGCTTGGGGCGGCAAAAAAGTTAGAGCCGGCCCTGCACCTCTGGAGCCCTTTTTAAAAATTGGTGTCACATTAGCTATCCTCCTGTCATCTGGTACAGAAGCTGATTTAAATGATAGGTTACAGACTACAATTGGTAGTTCTGCAATTTCACATTTGAGTTCCTTCAGAACTCTTGGGTGAATACCATCTGGTCCTGGTGATTTATTACTGTTTAGTTTATCAATTTGTTCCCAAACCTCCTCTAATGAAACCTCAATCTGGGACAGTTCCTCAGATTTGTCACCTAAAAAGAAGGGCTCAGGTTTGGGAATCTCCCTCACATCCTCAGCCATGAAGACTGATTCAAAGAATTCATTTAGTTTCTCCGCAATGCCCTTATTGTCCTTGAGTGCTCCTTTAGCATTTTGATCGCCCAGTGGCCCCAATGGCTGCTTAGCAGGCTTCCTGCTTCTGATGTACTTAAAACATTTTTGCTTTTTGAATCTTTGGCTAGCTGTTCTTCAAATTCTTTTTTGGCCTTCCTAATTATATTTTTGCACTTCACTTGCCAGACTTTATGCTCCTTTCTATTTTCCTCACTAGGAGTTAACTTTCACTTTTTAAAGGATGTCCAGCACCTGGCTTGGCTGCCCCAGATGGGAGTAGGTATCCTAAGTGCATATATTGGGATACCCTCCCCTTTGAGATGTATGGGCAATGCCCATCGGTATCAGGGGTAGATCTTGAGGGTACAGCCTGACCTCTAGGTCCCAGCCCTTTTGTTATGTTGGGAGGAACAGCACCTTGTTTCTTTCCTCCCAGTAATCTTTATCTTTAGTCATGACTGCAGAATGGAATGGAATTGTGCAGAGAGATGGGGCTGGTGGGGGGAGAAGGGCTCATTTGCACCTTAAAAGGCTTGCCACATGGTGACAGTCCCTGAGTGAAATCGATTCCCTGGCACTGCGGGGCGGGAGGAGAGTTGTCTAGTCAAAGACTGGCCTTGATGGGATTGTGGGGAAGAGATGGAATTCATTCCCAATGGACCGGATCCAATCAGCCATGCAACTGCTGCCCTGCAGCCTCCCCCAGGCCTCCCTGTTCCAGCTGTTACCTTTGTACACAGCATAGACACCTACAACCAATAGAAGGGAAAAGTGACCTGGACTCCTTATGCAACATCAAAGAGGCAGGGGGAGATTGAGCTGGCTGGGGCGATGATCAATGTCATAAGTGCATTGACCTGGGAATTCCCTCCTCTCTGGCACCCTCTGGATGAAGAGGGCTGCCCTGATCTCATCACAAGAGAAGGATTCAGCTGCAACAGGGGGCAGAGGATCCCAAGGGGCCCACTCACATAAGGCCACTCCCTACTGTCCCCTTTCTGAGCAAGGACTGGCAGCAATGGGAGAGGTTGGCACTGTGTGGGGAGGCATCCCCACAGCTCTGCCAATGCACCTCAGTCCTGACCTGCAGCCCCCCTGCTAGGCCAGCTCTAGGCTCTCCATTCACCACCATCCTGACTTGTAACCCCCCTGCTAGGCCAGCTCTGCCCCTTTCCCTCCCCTTGCTCCCCAGCTCTGCTAATGCACCTCAGTCCTGACCTGGGCAACACATCCTGCTCTTCCAGTCCTGGATACTGCAAATATATGCCCATGCATCTCTCTCAGACTGCAGCATGCCCAGCTATTCCAGTCCAGCAACATCAATACTCCTCTCCCAAGTTCTGCAAGTTCTCTACTATCTCAGTTCGAGGATTCACACCATTTATATTACTGTGGATAAAAGTCTATTAGGAAGTGAGGTTGAAAACGTACAACTTGTTTCACCTGTGAACAAAGATGCATTTAAATCCATCTCCAGGCTGCATATTAGACTAGGATGCTACAGAATCCCCTCAATAATAAACCCTTCCTTCACAGTAATATCAAAGCAAGCTCCCTCACTGTTATGAAGATGATAGGCACAGATTTGCATATCTGATAATTTTTTTTTATTAATTATTAAGGGGGGAGGGATAGCTCAGTGGTTTGAGCATTGGCCTGCTAAACCCACGGTTGTGAGTTCAATCATTGAGGGGGCCACTTAGGGATCTGGGGCAAAAAAATCAGTACTTGGTCCTGCTAGTGAAGGCAGGGGGCTGGACTTGATGACCTTTCAAGGTCCCTTCCAGTTCTAGGAGATAGGATATCTCCATTTAAAAACAAAAAATTGCTGCAGCAGCTTAGCATGATCAGAAGAAAAAAATCTCCCTTTTCCCCCTCTCTTTCTGTGTAAATACTCAGGAAAGCACCAGAGGACAATTAGTCTCTCAACTGCTTTTTCAGCCTAGTTATCTAGGGCGCAAGTCAGTGGGAGCTTTGGATAAGGCTCTTACTAATATTTCCTAGTAGCATTACCACAGGGCATAGGAGCCCCAGTCCTGGACTAGTCCTCTGGCAAGGAGTTCCACAGGTTGACTGTGCATTGTGTGAAGAAATACTTCCTTTCATTTGTTTTAAACCTGCTACCTATTAATTTCATTTGGTGACCCCTAGTTCTTGTGTTATGAGAAGGAGTAAACAACAGTTCCTTATCTACTTTCTCTACACCAGTCATGACTTTATAGACCTCAATCATATCTCCCCTTAGCCGTCTCTTTTCCAAGCTGAAAAGTCACAGTCTTATTAATCTCTCCTCATATGGAAGCCATTCCATACCCCTAATATTTTTTGTTGCCTTTTCTGAACCTTTTCCAATTCCAATACATCTTTTTTGAGATGGGGCAATCACATCTGCACACAGTATTCAAGATGTGGGCATACCATGGACTTATATAGAGGCAACATGATATTTTCTGTCCTATTATCTATCCCTTTCTTAATGATTCCCAGCATTCTGTTCACTTTTTTGACTGCTGCAGCACATTGAGTGGATGTTTTCAGAGAACTATCCACAAGGACTCCAAGATCTCTTTCTTGAGTGGTAACAGCTACTTTAGACCCAATCATTTTATATGTATAGTTGGGATTATGTTTTCCAATGTGCCTTACTTTGCATTTATCAACATTAAATTTCATCTGCCATTTTGTTGCTCAGTTGACCAGTTTTGAAAGATCCTTTTATAGCTCTTTGCAGTCTGCCTGGGTCTTAACTATCTTTAGTAATTTTGTATCATCTGCAAATTTTGCCACCTCACTGTTTATCCCTTTTTCCAGATCATTTATGAATATGTTGAATAGGACTGGTCCCAGAACAGACCCCTGGGGGACACCACTATTTACCTCTCTCCATTCTGAAAACCAACCTCGATCATTCAGTGGCCCCACTGGTTGTTTAGTTGTTTAGTAGGCTTCCTGCTTCTGATGTACTTTAAAAAAAAATTGGTATTACTTTTTGAGTTTTTGGCTAACTGTTCCTCAAATTCTTTTTTGGCCTTCCTAATTATATTTTTACAGATCCTGTGCTCCACTTAGGACTAGATCAAGAATTGCCTCTCCTCTGGTGGGTTCCAGGACCAGCTGCTCCAAGAAGCAGTCATTTAAGGTGTCAAGAAACTTTATCTCTGCATCCCGTCCTGAGGTGACATGTATCCAGTCAATATGGGGATAAAAAGGGATGAAATCCCCTTATTGAGCTGTTTATTTTAATATCTTCTCTAATCTCCCTGAGCATTTCACAGTCACTATCACCATCCTAGTCAGGTGGTTGGTAATATATCCCTACTGCTATATTCTTATTATTAGAGCATGGAATTTCTATTCATAGAGATTCTATGGTACAGTTTGATTCATTGACCTATAACATATTATATGGATATATGAATCACAATGTATAATTTGTATGTATATCTATCACCCAACATCATGGCCCAATTGGAGTGAGCAGTGACAGCTCGATAATGAATGAGAGGTGGGGCCTGACTGTGAAGGGCCTTGAAAGTGAACACAAGTAGCTTACAATTGGTGTGATAGAGAAGGGGGAGCCAGGGGTGGGATTCAAAGAAAGGGGTGACATGGTCAAAGTGACAGGCCAGGAAAATGAGCTTGGCAGCAGCCTTCTGAATAAATATAAGCAGGGCAAAATTGGATTTGTCAAGGCCAGAGAAGTGGATGCTGCAGAATCGAGACATGGGATGATGTGAGCTTGGACAAGAGTTTTAGCTGCATGGATGAACTGGAAAGACCGTATCTTAGAGCTGTTATACAAAAAGAATCTGCAAGATTTAGCCACAACCTGGATGTAAGGACCCTGAGAGAGGTCCGGATTGAAGGTGAGGAGATGTCAGAGAGACAGGACAAGATTTCAGTTTGGGCAGAAGGAGACAGGTCTGGAGCAGAGAGTAAGATCTGGGAGTCACCAACATAGTTAATCTCTGTGTGTGCCTCCGCTTCCCCATTTGTAATAATATCTACCTCTCATATGGTGCTTTGCAGCAGTAGCTCTCAAAGCACTTTACAAAGGAGGGCAGCATCAGATTCCCATTTTACAGATGGGGAAACTAAGGCACTGAGCGATGATGTGATTTGCCCAAGGTCACCCAGCAGGCCAGTGAGAGAGCAGGAACAGAACTCAGCTCTCCTGAGTCCTAGTCCAGTGTGGATTCTCCATCTCTTGAGGCCTTCAAAATCAAGACTGGAAGCCTTTCTGGAAGAGATACTTTAGCCAATCCCAAGTTCTTGGGTTCAGTACAGGAGAAGCTGGATGTGATCTCTGGCCTGTGCTATCCAGGAGGTCAGACTAGAGGATCTAATGGGCCCAGCTGGCTGTAAAATCTGAATATGGGGATAACACTTCACTGATTCTCATGTGATGACATCATTAGGGAGCTTGAGGTGATCAGATGATGAGGGGACACATGGAGATAGAGGTAGCTCCTCAGGGTCCCATTTTGTCTATTCTCCCTCCCTCCCCACCCCGAGAAACAAACAGCCACTAACCCGTAATGAAGGAGTAATGTGATCCCTAGCTCTTTTGATAACAGAGCTGATCAACACTTTTCCATCAGCATATTCCTCTGGTGAAAAGTGACTTTTTCACCAAAATGAACATTTTCAGAGAAAATTTTAATGTTGGTTGAAATTTTCTGTTTTTTCCATGAAAAACGGAAAGACAAAAATATTGAGTTTTCAAAAACTGAATTTTTTTAAAACCCAAACCAGTTTTTAGAAAAACCCAAAATATTTTGGCTTTTTTCATGGAAAAAATGAAAAAAAATTGTGGGAAATTTTGAAAAAACAAAACAAAACAGAATATTTGAAATTTCTCACAAGCAAGAATGGGCAATTTTGAGCAGCTCTAACACAGAGCCCATCTCTAGCCACACACAAACACTGCACGCCACCTGCCTTCTCCCCTTTCTTTCCAGTGTGTCAGCTGGTCTAAGGCTGCAATTAACCACCCTTTTATCTGATTAAACCAGGTTTGAACTCTCATTTCCCACACATTGTAATCTACAGCCCTGATTACATTTCAGCAGCGGGCTGTGACAGGAAAGGGAAAAAAATGTGCTGAAGGGGGTATATTAGCCAAAGCATTACTATTCAGTTTGAGAGTTAATTGGATTGTATTGAAAAGCATTTAATCTGAGCTGAGTTCGATTTAATAGAGACACTGTGTCCATGCTCCCCCGCATCTGGCCAGTGATTTTGGGGAACACGGATTGCCATTGTCATTCTGCTTCAGTCCCAGCTGCCGTTTGCTGATATCATATTTAATAAGGAAATAAAAGCTTCCAGATTACACTGGTAAACTCCCTGAACCGACAAGCTCTCCGCAGAGTACTCTGGCTTCTCTGTGTCTTACTCCTCTGTCTGTTCCGCCAAGATAAGGCTCAGAAAGCAGCTATTCCAGCCAGCAAAGAACACGATTCTCCCATTTAGTTTTTATGTCACTGCTGCTTTATATCCCTCCCATTTCATTTGAAATGGCTAAGAACATTGGGGTGCCTTGAACGTTGTCAGAATGACTTTCCTGTAGCCTCTGACTGGATGAGCTCAAAGATTTGTTATTGGCAAACAAATCATCTTCGTCTCAAAGACATGGATCTCTGACAAAAATTATAAAGGAACAATAACAATGAAACCCATCCCCCCACAGAGAAAAAAAGTCTCCTGGCTTTTTGCATGATGTCAGCCCGAACCAGCACTGATTATGGAGATTCTGCTAACTTTTCTCCCTCACTCCACAAACTACTTATTCCATAAAAACAACAAGGAGTACTTGTGGCACCTTAGAGACTAACAAATTTATTTGGGTATAAGCTTTCGTGGGCTAAAACCCACTTCATCAGATACATGGAGTGGAAATACAGTAGAAAGATATATATACAGAGTACATGAAAAGATGGGGGTTGCCTTACCAATTCTAATGAGACAAATCAATTAAAGTGGACTATTATCAGCAGGAAGAAACAGATTGACAGAGCCAGAAGAGTACCCAGAAGTCACCTAATGCAGAACAGGCCCTAGTCAGGTGTTGGACTAGATGATCTCCTGAGATCCCTTCCAACCCTGATATTCTATGATTCTAACAATGAAAGTAACAGAATGCCACTAGCCGTCACCTTCAGCCCCCAACTAAAACCTCTCCAGCGCATCATCAAGGATCTACAACCTATCCTGAAGGACGATCCCTCACTCTCACAAATCTTGGGAGACAGGCCAGTCGTCGCTTACAGACAGCCCCCCAACCTAAAGCAAATACTCACCAGCAACCACACACCACACAACAAAAATACTAACCCAGGAACCTATCCTTGCAACAAACCCCGTTGCCGACTCTATCCACATATCTATTCAAGGGACACCATCATAGGGCCTAATCACATCAGCCATACCATCAGGGACTCGTTCACCTGCACATCTACCAATGTGATATATGCCATCATGTGCCAGCAATGCCCCCCGTCATGTACATTGGCCAAATTGGACAGTCTCTACGCAAAAGAATAAATGGACACAAATCAGACGTCAAGAATTATAACATTCAAAAACCAGTTGGAGAACACTTCAACCTCCCTGGACACTCAATTACAGACTTAAAAGTGGCAATTCTTCAATGAAAAACCTTCAAAAAAAGACTCCAATGAGAAACTGCAGAACTGGAATTAATTTGCAAACTGGACACCATCAAATTAGGCCTGAATAAAGACTGGGAGTGGATGGGTCATTACACAAACTAAAAACTATTTCCCCATGCCATTCCCCCACTATTGTTACTCACACCTTCTTGTCAACTGTTTGAAATGGGCACCCTGATTACCACTACAAAAGTAATTTTCCCTCCTGCTGATAATAGCCCACTTTAATTGAATTGTCTCATTAGAATTGGTAAGGCAACCCCTATCTTTTCATGTACTCTGTATATATGAACCATTGCAAAATGAAATACATGTGATCAGATGTCTTAAGAAAAGCACGAATAATGGTAACAGGAGAAGAAATTGAAGAAGTGGAACAGTACGTATATTTGGGCCAAGAAGTTAATATGCGCCAAGACATGAACAGAGAACTCTCGCGAAGGATTTGGGCAGGATGGTGTGCATTTAATTCCATCAAGGACGTCCTCAAAGGAAAAATCGACAAGACCACACGTACAAATATCTTCAATTCAACAGTGCTGCCAGCCATGCTGTATGGAAGTGAAACCTGGGCATTGACGAAGAGAGAACAGCGGCTGTTGGTAGCTGAAAGGGCAATGGAATGAGCTACGTTGGGAATTTCCCTTCTGGATCGTATTCCAAATGAAATGATTAGAGAACGCAGCGGTGTGAAAGGTATTGTCATGGAAAGCAGATATAATAAGATACGATGGACGGGCCACATAGCACAGTTCACGGACAATAAGTGGACCATAATCATTACTGAGTGGTACCCGCAAGAACAGAAAAGACCACCTGATCGGCCTCCAAGAAGATGGGAAGATGACATTGTTAAACGTTTCGGACGAACATGGAGAAGAAAGGCAAGAATGTGAGAAGAATGGTGGATGTGTTGTGATCGGCGCAGTCTTAACGACAGCTGAAGAACGATCGATCCAGTATCTTCCTACTGTATTTTCCACTCCATGCATCTGATGAAGTGGGTTTTAGCTCATGAAAGCTTATGCCCAAATAAATTTGTTAGTCTCTAGGGTGCCACAAGTACTCCTCGTTGTTTTTGATGACACAGACTAACACGGCTAACACTCCGATACTTATTCCATAAGATTCTGGAAGGTACAGAGCGACTGGCTCATGACTTCATGGCCAATGCCAGAAGGAAAAGGGACTTGCACCCTTTCCGGGAGTTTCAAATCAGGATGGCACAATTGTTGCATGATACGTAAGTCCTAGCCTGGGCCTGAGAAGCTGGTATGTAAATGTGAATGAAGCTTAGGGTGGGATTGGGGTTGAAATTCAGGTTTGGATTCAGTGGCACATACATCTCAGTTTCAGCTCCAAAATGGCAGAAGTCTCCCAAGAGTTCTGCCATCTTGAATGGTGGAGATCTCATGAAATCAGCTCCTCTTGAAAGATTTCCATCATCTTGAGCTGCTTCCAAATGACAAATAAAGCCCTTTTGGTTTTGGATCTGACCTGGGAAATAAAACTGTAGTGGTTTGGCTCGAATCTGTGCACTCAATTACAGCTTCTCCCATGCTCAAATGAGGGTGGAGTTGGAGATTTAGGTCTCAGGTTCTGGTTTGGGGCCATCTCTAACAAATACCCAGGGCTTACAGGAGATGTTTCTACTATGCCCACACAGCCATGGAATAAGGCTCCACATACACATGCATTTGTTCTGTAGCAGTTAATCTTTTGGCAGCACAGAAGTTCTGATTCCAACCAATAAGTGGCAGTGATACGGAGTTGAGAAGTTCTGATTCCATCTAATAGGGGGCAGTGATGGGAAGTTGAAAAGTTCTGTTTCCATCCAATAAGGGGCAGTGGAACACATTCCTGCTAATCTTTCAATTTGTTACACTGTATAAGATCACCTGCTTTTGTGCAGGAAATGTGAAAAAGAAAACTATGGAAAAACAATTTGGCTGAAAGATTTTGACAGTCTAGGATCTCTCTTCTTTCATTGCTAGAGAGGTTTGGATCAACAAAGGATGTGGGCTGCTTGGGAGGTCCCGTCCTGCTGCTTCTTCCTCCAGATGAACGCAAGGTCTTAGGACTAAGACCTCATGATTGTGATTGTTGTGTCACAACAACCAGAGAAGAAGGCTGGGGGAAATGAACAGCAGGATCAGGTGACATCTTAGAAGGTCCTGTTTTTCCCCAGATGTGCCTTATAGTTAAGAATGACGGGAAAGGAAACACATATGGGATTCAAAGCTTTCCAAGCTATGTTAGTTACTGTTTAAATCATACAGTTAATATATTAAACTCATCACTTCATGTTTACATATGTTGGTGTTAAGAATCAGCCTTCCCAGTTCTGGAATATTAATGATAACACTTTGCCCTTCCATAATGCCTTCCATATGAGGATCTCAAAGCACTTTACAGACAGTAATAAACTCCCTTGGGAGGTAGGAAAGTACTATACCCATTTTGCAGATAGGGAAACAAAGGCACAGAGAAGATATGTCATCAGCCCAAGGTCATGCAGGGTATGTCTACTGTGACAGGGTCAGGCCAGATAGATACAGGAAAGTGTTAGAAAGCAGATATATTAGTCCCAGATTAAGTATATCCCTTTTCCCTGGGTAAGGTAACAGGGGCAGTTCCAGAACAAGCAGGAACGTGCTGGAACCAATTAAGGCAGGTAGGCTAATTAGGACTCCTGGAGCCAATTAAGAAGAAACTGCTAGAATCAATTAGGACAGGCTGGCTAATCGGGGCACCCGAGTTTAAAAAGGACCTCATTTCAGTTTGTAGCGTGCCTGCGAGGAGCTGGGAGCTGAGAGTGGGAAGGCGTATTGCTGGAGGACTGAGGAGTACAAGCATTATCAGACACCAGGAGAAAGGTCCTATGGGGAGGATAAAGAAGGTGTTGGAGGGAGGCCATGGGGAAGTAGCCCAGGGAGTTGTAGCTGTCGCATAGCTGTTCCAGGAGGCACTCTAGACAGCTGCATCCACAGGCTGGAACCCGGAGTAGAGGGTGGGCCTGGGTTCCCCCCAAACCTCCCTACTCCTGATCAGACACAGGAGGAATTGACCTGGACTGTGGGTTCTACCAGAGGGGAAGATCTCTGGGCTGTTCCCTGACCCACATGGTGAATCTCTGAGGCGAACAAATCCGCCAATAAGCACAGGACCCACCAAGATAGAGGAGGAACTTTGTCACACTACATAGCAACTAGATACCCAGAGCTGGCCCATGCCAACTGACTCGGGTGGGAGCCTGACCTCTGGGACCTTCCCACTGCACAGTGTCCTAAAGCCTAAGATCCAGCCAGAGCCCAGAGGTCTACACAGCAATGAAACAGCCCGAGTCAGCTGGCATGGGCCAGTGGTGGGTTTTTCTTTGCTGTGTAGACATACCCTCAGTGAATCAGTGGTAGAGTCAGGAATGGGAAACACAGATCAACTGACTGCCAGTCCTGTGCTTTAGCCACAAGGGCACCTTTATTAATTAACTGAGTAATGAATCTCTCTCACTTACCTAGAATTCCAATCGCTACCGTAAGTAGGCTCATCACTGAAGTATCTGAGCCTGGGAGGCCTTTCCCTTCCCTTTGGAGTAAATGGCCATCAATCCGTGAACCTGGCCTGCTGACATGCTGGCTTGGGCCCTGATCCTGCAGTGGCTCTGTGCAGGCATAAGAGTTCATCTACACATATCTAACTGCAGGCTTGGGGCCATGATGGCTTTACTCTGAGCTGTGAAGCTTTCAGATCCAGTAGGCCAAACTCTGATCTCTGTTTTACTTGTGTAAATTCACAGTAACTCTGGATTTACACCAATGTAACTAACAGATAAGAATCTGGAGTGCCATTGGCATGGAAGAGAGAGGGACATCCAGTGGTTAGAACAGGGGACAGAGAGCTAGGGATCTCTGTCACTGACCAGCTGTATGAGTTTGGGCAAGACACTTAATCTCTCTGTATCACCATTTCCCCTTCCGTGAGCTCCCAGTCACAGGAGTGGTGTATGTCTTGTCAATTAGTGCTTGCACGGTGCTTTGATCTCTTAGAATGAGAGGCACAGCAGGTGTCCAAAACGCTGTGATTAACAAGGACACCTTCCCCCCTCCCCCATACAGGAGGGCCCATCAACATTTTGCCATCATGGAAGATCAGTTTTGCCAGCCACTAGTGTTCAAAAATCGTGAGTTCAGCACTAAAAAAAAAAAAAAAAAATCCTTGAGACTGACTTCAAGAGTCATGAGACTGGCTTAAACATCATCATCTTTGTGTGAGAGCCTTCAAGGGGGTCACATTTTCAAGCTTTTCTCTGCTAGAAATCTTCTTTTAAAAGGAAAACCAACAATCACATGACTCCAGGAGTTGAAGCTTTAAGAAAAAACAACTATTGCAAGACTTGCAATAGCCTTGGGCTAGCTGGCGATAAGGCAGTACTGAAAGCACCAGCATAATTACTCAAAGGTCCAGCTAGCAGAACACATAGCTCCATTTTGAGACCTCTATACTGGATCTCAATGACTTAATGTCCAAAAGTTGTTAATTGCATTTCAGAATTTAGGCCTATACTTTCAAAGAGCTCACTAAGCATTTGGCTCTCCCAGCATTTGGGAAATCATTGCCCAAAGAGGTATAAAAATCCACTGTCCCCTCCCATCATCCAATTTACAGGCATGTAATGATCTCCCCACCCCCACACACCGCAGGCAATTTATTGATGGCTCTGTGTCCATATATTTTAAATGTTTGCTTATTTATGGACTTTATTTACTGACAAAACTCCCTCCTCCATTCAATCAGAGAGTGTGAATCAGTCGATAAAACGACTGCATTCAGCAGCACTGATGTCACAGCGCTACCCTGGCTAATGAACTGAAAATGTGCGACATCTCACCCCCTAGACATTCAATTTACTTCCACCATGCCAACCAGCCTCAGCCTGTTCCAGCTGTGGAGAGGGCGGCTGTGGCTCAGCTGATCCACCCTGCTTGGCTGATTCTCCTAATCAGCTCAAAATAATTTGGGCTTGTTCATTAAAATGGAAAAACAACAGACACCAACAAGGCTCATTTGCTGGTTAATTAGCACTAGAAAAGGTCATCTTGGCTCACAAAGTTACTAATAAAGCCAGGATTTAGTACCTCGATATAACGCTGTCCTCGGGAGCCAAAAAATCTTACTGCATTATAGGTGAAACCGCGTTATATCGAACTTGCTTTGATCCGCCGGAGTGCGCAGCCCCTGCCCCCCCAGAGCGCTGCTATACTGCGTTATATCCAAATTTGTGTTATATCATGTCGCGTTATATCGGGTTAGAGGTGTATTAAGCGTCTAAGACTATGTCTACACTACACTTTCCTTGTTAAAACTTTTGTTGATCAGGGGTGTGAAAAAAAACCAACACATCCCTGACCGACAAAAGTTTTAGCGACGAAAAGTGCCAATATGGACAGTGCTTTGTCAGTGGGAGACACTCTCCTGCCGACAAAGCTACCGCCCCTGTTGGGGATGGATTTCTTTTGTCAGTAAGAGACCTCTCTCCTGCTGACAAAGATCAGCTACACTGCGTACTTTACATCGGCACTGCTTTACTGGCACAGCTGTGCCACTGTAAGGTGCACAGTGTAGACATAACCTAATTCAATGAGATTTAGCAATGCCCCAGAGCCTTCAATGGACCTGCAGTCATATCTGCCTGGCACTGGCACTGTACAGGGCAATGCTTGGATGGAGCCTTTATTACAGGGCTTGATCCTTAGCAGCTGATAGAACTGATTGCCCCTCCAATGAATTTGTCAGGTGTTGAGGGCTCAGTCGCTCCAGCACCCTGCAGGGTCAAACCCACTGTGTGTCTTTGGGGGTTCAAACTGTCAGGAGGTACCTAGAGGTTGAAGATATTCATAGAATCATAGGAGATTAGGGAAGAGACCTCAGGAGGTCATCTAGTCCAACCCCCTGCTCAAAGTAGGACCAGCCCCAACTAAATCATCCAGCCAGGGCTTTGTCAAGCTGGGCCTTACAAACATCTCAGGATGGAGATTCCACCACCTCCCTAGGTAACACATTCCAGTGCTTCACCACCCTCCTACTGAAATAGTTTTTTCTAATATCCAACTTAGACCTCTCTCCCTGCAACTTGAGACCATTGCTCCTTGTTCTGTCATCTGCCACTACTGAGAACAGCCGAGCTCCATCCTCTTCGGAACCCCCCTTCAGGTAGTTGAATGCTGCTATCAAATCCACCCTCACTCTTCTCTTCTGCAGACTAAATAAGCCCAGCTCCCTCAGGCTCTCCTCATAAGTCATGTGCCCCAGACCCCTAATCATTTTCATTGCCCTCTGGTGGACTCTCTCCAATTTGTCCACATCCTTTCTGTAGTGTGGGGTCCACAGTTCTCCAGATGTGGCCTTACCAGTGCTGAATAGAAGGGAATAATCACTTCCCTCGATCTACTGGCAACACTCCTAGTAATGCAGCCCAATATGCTATTAGCCTTCTTGGCAACAAGGGCACACTGTTGATTCATATTCAGCTTCTCGTCCACTGTAATCCCCAGGTCATTTTCTGCAGAACTGCCACTTAGCCAGTTGGTCCCCAGCCTGTAGCAGTGCCTGGGATTCTTCCATCCTAAGTGGAGGACTCTGCACTTGTCCCTGTTGAACCTCATCAGATTTCTTTTGGCCCAATCCTCCAATTTGTCTAGGTCACTATGGACTCTATCCCTACCCTCCAGCATATCTACTTCTTCCCCCAGTTTAATGTCATCCACGAACTTGCTGAGGGTGCAATCCATCCCATTATCCAGATCATAATGAAGATGTTGAACAAAATTGGCCCTAAGACCGACCCCTGGGGCACTCCACTTGATACGGGCTGCCAACTAGACATCGAGCCGTTGATCACTACCCGTTGAGCCCGACGATCTAGCCAGCTTTCTATTCAGCTACTGCACTGCACAAACTGTGCCATCCTGCATATGTGTTTCCTGGAGGGGCCTCACCTGAACTCAAAGGAGAATTCAATCTCCATGGACTGTTCTCTTTGACCCTTCTGTGGATGCTGCCAACAAGGGGACCAACTGTGGCAGGGTGTTTGTAATATGGGTGCCTGGAAGCTGGACTGAAAACCACCCAACGCATTGCTCACGTGCCCCTGAATGACCCAAAGAAAGTAAAATTTTTGGGATTAAATCCACTGAAGTCAATGACAAAACTGCCATGATTTCCCCACTGATGTTTACGGAGGACAAGGCATTGCTCATTCTTCCCTATGATTCCCCCTCCCCGCCCAGCCAGTAAGCAATCCAGGACAGATCCTCAGCTGGGGCAAATGGGTGCAGCACCACTGACTTCAGTGGAATTTCATCCATTGACACCAGCCACAGAGAATCTAGCCCTCCCGCTTTACTTCTCCTCTGCTCCTGAAGAGGCCGACCCCTAGAGCAGCCAAGGCACCTAACTCCATCATTCTAGAGTAAGAGCCACAGATACTGTCATGACACCACTGACAAGAGCTAGTACCGCAGTGTGTTCTAGTGGATAGAGCTCTGGTCTAGGACTCAGACCTGGCTTCTATTGTCAGCTCTGCTCCTTGCCTGCCGAGTGACCTTGAGCAAGTCACTTTGCCACTCTATGCTTCAATTTCCCCACTTGTAAAATGAGGATGATGCTGCTGACTGCATTTGAAAAGATGATGAGATTTACTGATTAAAAATATTACAAGAGCTAGGTGTGATTAATACTGTACAGCTAGAAGTGCCATGCTGAATACTGTGACAAAGTTCCTCCTCTATCTTGGTGGGTCCTGCGCTTATTGGCGGATTTTCTTGCCTCAGAGATTCACCATGTGGGTTGGGGAACAGCCCAGAGACCTTCCCCTCTGGAAGAACCCACAGTCCAGGTCAATTGGGAGGTTTGGGGGGAACCCGGGCCCGCCCTCTACTCCGGGTTCCAGCCCAGGGCCCTGTGGACTGCAGCTGTCTATAGTGCCTCCTGTAACAGCTGCATGACAGCTACAACTCCCTGGGCTACTTCCCCATGGCCTCCTCCAAACACCTTCCTTATTCTCACCACAGGACCTTCCTCCTGGTGTCTGATAACGCTTGTGCTCCTCAGTCCTCCAGCAGCACACCCTCTCACTCTCAGCTCCTTGCACCTCTTGCTCCCAGCTCCTCACACTCACACCACAAACTGAAGTGAGCTCCTTTTAAAACCCAGGTGCCCTGATTAGCCTGCCTTAATTGATTCTAGCAGCTTCTTCTTAATTGGCTCCAGGTGTTCTAATTAGCCTGCCTGCCTTAACTGGTTCTAGCAGGTTCCTGATTACTCTAGTGCAGCCCCTTCTCTGGTCACTCAGGGAACAGAAAACTACTCATCCAGTGACCAGTATATTTGCCCTCTACCACACTCCTGTACCCCACTGGTCTGGGTCTGTCACATATCCCTCCCCGCGCTCAACGCCAAGGGGTTGGGCAGCTTGGGACGCCAGACAGTGCACACGTGACAAGCCATTGGCGTTGCCATGACTGCTCCCTGCTCTGTGTTGCACACGGAACTGGAAAGGTTGGAGGGATAAGAACCATCTGGTCACCCTTGTGTTCTTCTCCTTGTTCTGCTGCATCCATTGAAGAGGGGCATGGTTGGTCACGAGGACAAATCTGCGCCTGAGCAGGTAGTTGGGCCATGGAAACATTGCGCTTTTTACAGCGAGGCATTCTCTCTCCACCACTGCATATTTTTGTTCCCTTGGAAGGAGTTTCCGACTGAGGTATAGAATTGGGTGTTCCTCCTCCCCATCTGTGATAGAACGGCCCCCAATCCTACTTCCGATGCATCTGTCTGCAGGATAAACTCCTTGGTGAAATCAGGGGCTATCAGTATGGGGTTACTGCAGGGGGCAATCCGTAGGTCTGTGAATGCTTCCTCTGCTGCATCAGACAATCTCACCAGATCAGGTCCACGGGCTTTCACTAGGTCTGTCAGGGGGCTTGCCCTTGTGGCAAAGTGGGGGATAAATCGTCGGTAATACCCCACCACACCTAGGAACGCCCGGACTTGTTTCTTGCGACTTGGTCGGGGCCAATTTTGGATGGCCTCTAACTTGTTCACCTGGAGTTTTACCAGACCTTTTCCACAATGTAGCCAAGATATTTGGCCTCTGTAAACCCTACAGTGCACTTGGTAGGGTTTGCTGTAAGGCCAGCTCGCCTGAAGATATTGAGGACTGCCTCCACCTTCTCCAGGTGGGTTTCCCAGTCTGGGGTATGAATGACCACATCGTCCAAGTAGGCAGCAGCATAACTGTTATGCGGGCGTAATAGCTTGTCCATGAGGCGCTGGAAGGTAGCTGGGGCCCCTTGTAGTCCAAAAGGGAGGACAGTATATTGAAAAAGACCCTCTGGTGTAGAGAATGCAGTCTTTTCCTTTGCGTCTTCCACAAGGGGAATCTGCCAGTACCCCTTTGTCAAGTCTAGGGTAGTCAAGTACCGGGCATTACCCAGACGGTCCACTAGCTCATCTATGCGAGGTATGGGGTACGCGTCGAACTGGGATACTTCGTTTAGTCGCCAGAAGTCATTGCAAATCTTGTGGTGCCATCAGGTTTGGGCACCAGCACGATTGGGCTGGAACACTGACTGTGGGATTCTTCGATGATCTCCAACTCCAGCATTTTTTTTACTTCTGCTTTTATTTCCTCCCTTTTTGCTGCTGGCACCCGATAGGGCCTCATTGTTACTCTGGCCCCAGAGTTCGTGACGATGTGGTGATATGTCTCGGTTGTTCGACCTGGTTTTGTCGAGAACACATCTTGGTTCTGGAAGATCATCTCAGACACCTCATTCTTCTGGTCTGGTGTTAAATCGGGAGACACTCTCACCTGTTTGGAAGGCTTGTTTTCCTGGGTTAGGTCTTTTTGGACCGTTGTGCATGCCTCTTGTGCATGCCAGGGTTTCAGAAGGTTAACGTGATAAATCTGTTCTTGTTTTCTGCGTCCTGGCTGCCGCACCTTGTAGGTTACTTCCCCACGGGTTCAACCACCTCATAGGGCCCCTGCCATTGGGCCAGAAGCTTGCTTTCTCCTGTGGGTACCAACACCATAACCCGATCTCCTGGTTGGAACTGTCGTACTTTTGCCTGGTGATTGTAATGGGTTCGCTGGGCCTCCTGTGCCTTCTCCAAATGTTCCCGTACAATAGGGGTAACCCGGGCTATCCGGTCTCGCATCTGCATTACATGCTCTATTATATTTCTCCCCTCATTGGGTTCTTCTTCCCAGATCTCTTTGGCAATATCTAGTATGCCACGGGGGTGACGCCCATATAATAACTCAAAGGGGGAAAACCCAGTTGAGGCCTGTGGTACCTCCTGGATAGCGAACATAAGGTAGGGTAGTAGGGTGTCCCAATCCTTCCCGTCCCGACTTACCACCTTCTTTATCATAGCCTTGAGGGTTCTGTTAAACCTTTCTACCAACCCATCAGTCTGCGGATGGTAGACCGAAGTTCTCAGGGTATGTATATGGAGCAGCGTACAGAGGTCCTTCATTAGCTTTGACATAAATGGGGTTTCTTGATCGGTTAATATCTCCTTCAGTAGCCCCATTCGGGCAAAGATCCCCACCAGCTCTTTGGTTATAGTTTTAGAGGCTGTGTTCCGCAGGGGGACGGCTTCTAGGTAGCGAGTAGCATAGTCCAAAACAAGTATATATTGGTGGTCCCGAGCCATCTTCTCCAGGGGTCCCACTAGGTCCATGGCTATTCGCTCGAAGGGGACCTCTATGATGGGAAGGGGTACTAAAGGTGCCCTCAAGTGGGGACAGGGACTGTGCAGCTGACACTCTGGGCAGGAGGCACAGTACCTCCGCACTTATTCATGTACTCCGGGCCAGAAGAACCATCGTAGGACTCGTGCCAGGGTCTTCTCTACCCCCAAATGCCCCCCAAAAAGATGACTATAAGCAAGACTTAATACAGCATTCTGGTGTTTTTGAGGTACTGGGATCTGCTGTACCTTCTGCCCCTGTACTGGTGCAACCTGGTATAAGAGATCCTTCTTCATTATGAAGTAGGGTCCTAGTCCCTGGGTTTTTCCGTCCACGGGGACCCCATCTATTTCAGTCACCTCCTTCCTAATGTTGTCATACCTTGGGTCTTCTGCCTGGTCCCGTCCAAAATTTCCTCTCCCAGGGCTAATCTGCCCAAGATCTAGGGGCCCAGGCTCTGTTGCCTCTACTGGTTCAGAAGCATTAGGGTGGGGGTCAGACTCAGGTGCGTCTCCCTCCTGCATGGCCTCCTTTTCAGCTGCGTGGGTCTGCCTACCTACAAGAGCGACCCTCTGGCTTTGGGTCAGTATTTGGGTTCCCAAGGCCTTAGCTGCCCTTCTTTCCCTTTTTGTCTTTTTATCCTGTCTGGGAGTGGAGAACAAATCTGGGGATATTTTAGAGAAGATTGGGGGTTGACAGTCTGCTGTGGATGCCTCACCAATTTTAGGGTCCCCATCTTTCTCCAATCCCGCTATTGGGAGTAAGTTTCCAAACCCTGGGAAGTCCCTCCCTATGAGCACCGGGTATGGGAGTTTAGGGACTACACCTGCTGCTACCTCAGTAGTGTTCCCTTGGATCTCGATTTTTACTGGGATGGTGGGGTAGTAACTAACTGTCCCATGGACACATGTTATCCCCATACGTTTAGCCTGCAGCAGCTGACTACGTTTCACGAGCTTCCCTGAGATAAGCGTGATAGCACTGCCCGAATCAACCAGTGCCGTGGTCCCTACCCCATTTAGTTTCACTGGTCTGGTATACATATGTGGGGTTAGTGAGACCCCCACAAGGTGGATTAGGGAGCATGGATCTGCCCAGTTCCCCAGGTTACACTGCATAGGCTCCTCAGCATTGGGACACTGTGCAGCTATGTGTCTCCAATCCCCGCAGGCATAACATCTGTATGGAGCCCTAGGCGTTCCCCGGTCTCTTGGTTTGGGCAGTCTAACGTCACGATCCTCTTCTCCCTCAGTGCTCTGACTCTTTGTGGCCTCTGATGGGCCTTCAGGCTTTATCTTTTTCCACCTGGGCCCTCCTGGTGGCCCAGTCACCTGAACTTTAGGGCTTGGTGCTGCTAGTTTAACCCGGGGTGCCTCTTCCTTAACTGGTCGGGTCAGCTCCCTCGCTGTCCTTCGCCTCTCTACCAGGGCGACAACCTCGTCATAGGTGGAGGGTTCGTTCTGGCTTACCCAGGCACGAAAGTCTGGTGGTAGTCCCCTCATGTATCGGTCGATGATTAGAACCGCTAGTATCTCTTCCAGACTCCAGGACTCTGTTTGCAACCACTTTTGTGCGAGATGGATGAGGTCATACAATTGGGACCGCGGGGTTTTGTCTTCTTGGTACCTCCAACAGTGATACTGCTGGGCCCGCACTGCTGTCATTACCCCAGATCTGGCCAGGATCTCTGCTTTCAGCTGGGGCTAGTCTGCTGCAGCCTCTTCAGGCAGATCATGGTAGGCCTTCTGGGCCTCCCCACACAGGAATGGGGCAAGGATGCCAGACCACTGATCTCGAGGCCAGGCCTCCCATAGGGCTGTCCTCTCAAAGGCCAGAAGGTATGCGTCTACATCATCCTCCGATGTCATTTTCTGCAGCCAATGGCTGGCCTGTATGAGCTGCGTCCCATCATGGCCGCGATTCAGCTCTGTAAGGGACTTTACCTGGTTTACTAGTTCCCGCAACATAGCTCGGTCTTGAGCAGCCTGGTCCATCAGCAGGTGACTAGTCTCTTGCTGTAGCCGCACTGCCTCCTGTTGGGCGGCTGCCTGGACACGGGTAGCCTCCTGCTGGGCCATTGTGGCTTGTATCAGTGCCCGCACTATGTCATCCATTGTGGTGAAAAAAAATAAACCCTCCCTTTTTTTTTTTTAAATCACCCTCCTTCTTCCGCCGCACTGTGCACCCCAAGATCCCACTCCTGACACCAGTGTGACAAAGTTCCTCCTCTATCTTGGTGGGTCCTGCGCTTATTGGCGGATTTTCTTGCCTCAGAGATTCACCATGTGGGTTGGGGAACAGCCCAGAGACCTTCCCCTCTGGAAGAACCCACAGTCCAGGTCAATTGGGAGGTTTGTGGGGAACCCGGGCCCGCCCTCTACTCCGGATTCCAGCCCAGGGCCCTGTGGACTGCAGCTGTCTATAGTGCCTCCTGTAACAGCTGCATGACAGCTACAACTCCCTGGGCTACTTCCCCATGGCCTCCTCCAAACACCTTCCTTATTCTCAACACAGGACCTTCCTCCTGGTGTCTGATAACGCTTGTGCTCCTCAGTCCTCCAGCAGCATACCCTCTAACTCTCAGCTCCTTGCGCCTCTTGCTCCCAACTCCTCACACTCGCAGCACAAACTGAAGTGAGCTCCTTTTTAAAACCCAGGTGCCCTGATTAGCCTGCCTTAATTGATTCTAGCAGCTTCTTCTTAATTGGCTCCAGGTGTCTTAATTAGCCTGCCTGCCTTAACTGGTTCTAGCAGGTTCCTGATTACTCTAGTGCAGCCCCTTCTCTGGTCACTCAGGGAACAGAAAACTACGCATCCAGTGACCAGTATATTTGCCCTCTACCAGACTCCTGTACCCCACTGGTCTGGTTCTGTCACAATAC
This sequence comes from Trachemys scripta elegans, assembly GCF_013100865.1. NCBI lineage: Eukaryota > Metazoa > Chordata > Testudines > Emydidae > Trachemys > Trachemys scripta. Next base: position 39,424,440 of record NC_048307.1, read on the forward strand.
ATAAAGAGTGCAGTATCATTAAGAAGCACCGAGGATCATGGGAGGTCTGATTCAGTGTTGAACAAGAAGAATGATTATGTTTACATGTCACCTTTCATTCCATAGCACACCATCAGCTGCGGATGAACTGTACCCTCCCATGTGTAAAGTTACTAGGCTAGCTGGGCAGCTGGGCAGCTCAGGGCACGGCTCTCCAACCTCAGTCCTGCCCATGTTCTGAGATCCACAGGGAAATCCTTAGGATCTTAGGGCACCTGTGCAGCTCCCCAGGCTCCTCTTGTCCCCCAAGGGCAGCAGGTCTCCCTCAGTGCCAGGCTATCATGGTATTCTCTTGCAGTGTAGGTGCCAAGGGTTTGATCCTGTGGGCCTCTCTCATGGGAATTGTTTTGCTGAAAGTAGGGCTGCAGGAGTGGGACGTCTTCAGGAGAGTCCAGATCACTGATGCTGGTAACATGAAGGCAAATATCTGCTGAAGAGCTGCTCAGGGCAGCGCATTAACTCCGTATCTGAAGCCATGGAGTAGGGTCCATATGTGTCTCCACTCTGCACTCCCACTGTCTGTGAGATCCTGCTTGAAACAGCCACAAGCCATCCCCTGAATGTTGCTGCTCCCAGGTTTCTCTCCTTGGCCATCTCTGTGGATCTGTGTCCAAGAAAATAAGTCCCCACTTCCCCCCAGGAAGCAGTATCTCACTCTGGTTTGAGTTCTGTCCTCTCAGCCCCTTCTCACTGCCCTTGCCTGGGAGCCTCTCTCCAAAGTGACACTTCAATAGGGAACCAACAAAAGACCCCTGAAAATTGCAACTCGTCAATAACTAGCCTTCAGGCAGACACGTCCTGGGTGATATTAATGGGATTAGGACTGTAATGCAAAGCACTTCAAGAACCATATCTGATGGTGCTATTTACTGCCATGAAATGCATCAGCTCCTATTGTCTGCTCAGCAAGTGCCTCTCGGTAAGGAACAATGCCCTAATTTCATTTAACTGCCCTGGACACAAAGAGGGGGCTATTTCCATCCTTAAAAAGAAGAGGAATAATGTGGAGCAGAAGGTGGTAAAATCATGTCAAAAGCCCATCAGACATGGAAATGGAAAGGGTATGTTGTATTTTAGCACAACCCCATGAATCTGCCATGTATTTTTGTTTCCTTCCTCATAGATGCTTTCTGTTCACACCCAGCTCTCCCCTGCATTAATCTGGTAACGTTCCCAGTCCTGTATTTGGCCCAGGATGTGGTCATCACTTGGAAAGCTGCAGAGGGATTTACAGGCCCTGCAAAAGTGGACAGGATGAGGCCAAATTCATCCCTGATGCAAAAACTTGTTGATTTAGTTTATTGAAAGGACAGTTCAGAAAAGAACTACAAGAATGATTCAAGATCTGGAAAACCTGTCATACAGTGAGAGACCAATTGCTGATGATAGAGTAGTGATTTGATCATGTTCTACAAGTGCCTATGTGGAAAGAGATATCTGATAGCAGATGGCTTTTTAATTTAGCAGAAAAAGGAGTAATGAGAGCTAAGGTTTAGAAGCTGAAGTGGACAAAGTTAGCCGAGATATAAGGCACCATGTTTTAAGGGTGATAGTAATTAGCTGTCAGACCAGTTCACTTGGGGGTGTGGTAGATTTTCCATCACGTGCAGTCTTTAAGTCAAGAATGGATCCTTCCTAGAAGAGAACCTGTAGCTCAAACAGAAGAGATGGGCTTGATGCAGAAATTATTAGGTTAGGTTCTTTGGCCTGTGATATGGATTCATAGGCTAAGGCCAGAAGAGACCATTATGATGAGCTAGTCTCACCTCTCAAGGACATAGGTTTTAGAATTTCTCCCAGAAGCTGGGTTAAAACATGTCTGCTAGAAAGAGATCTAATATCGTTCTAAAGACTCCAAGCCATGTTGAGTCCATCACCATCCCTGTAAGGTGCTCCCATGCTTAAAGACTCTGTCTCCAAGAAAATGCAACTTATTTCAAAGTTTAATTTGTTTAACTTTGACTCCTAGCCCTTGGATCTTTTTATGTCTTGGTCTGCAAAAATGAAAAGCCCCCCACTCTTAGGTGAGAGTAGATGATCACCACGGTCCCTTCCAAATTTAGGAATCTATGATTTCAGGGGAGTTGCACTGTGATGGGGTATACTCACCCCGCACTGGACAGGAAGGGGTTAACTCTTCCTTGGTGGCTGAGGAAGCCATGCCCCCACGACCCTACTGGGCATGCTCCAGATGCAGTGGCTCTATAAAGGCAGGCAGCCCAGTTCAGTTGGGGCTGACCGCTGGAGGGGAAGGATGTAGCCTACAGGCTCTCACCGGGGAGCAGCTACCAACCCACTCTGCAGAAGCCCAAAGTGCTGAGCCCCCAACCGATGCTCAGATGCCCACTGATACCCAGAAGGAGGTGAAGATGCTGGGAACAGCCCCAGCCAAGCAACCCAAAGATGTCCCCACTACTGCCACCAGAACCATGGTAGGAAGTAGCCCAGTCAGGGACTAGCCAGAGTCCCAGATATAGGCAGCATGTTGCGGTTGGATCCCCGCTGACCTCAGTGGTGGAACCCTCTGCCATTAATAGAGCCCTGGGCTGGGACCTGGTGGAGTAGGAAGGGCCCAGGTCCCCCTACCCTAGGCTGCCATCCTCCCCCAGGGGATGGCCCGCCTACTCTGCAGCCCAAGCACTCCTCAGTGACTCTGGCCGCTAGGCCTGCCTACCCTGTGGCCCGGGGGACTCCTCAGCGACTTCGGCCAGTAGGCCCAGGTACCCTGCAAACCAGGGAACCACCATTGACTCTGGCCACTAGGCCTTGACCCCGCAAACCAGAGATTTGCCACTGACTAGGACCCTTAGGCCTTACTGTCGGACAATTTTATCAGTGGAAGTCTATTGAGCATCCTACCCTGAAGAAATGGGCGCTTGAGGGACAGGGTGTACTCACCCCGCACTGGACGGGACTCCCACCCCGTCACATGTGGTGGAGAATGTGGGCAGCAATCGAGACCTGCTGAAAGGTCTGCATTGCGAAGCTCAGTAGGGTAGGAGTATGTGTCTTCCCGCTACTGGTAGACATACCATACTGCCCGAAGACTATCTGGTCTCAGGATGGAATAGGATAAGGTTTTGAAATGGCTCCTGGAGAGTCAGCAACAGCAGTTGCAGCAAATCACCAACCAACAACAACAGATGATGCACGAACTCATGCCTCAACAGCAAGCCCAGCAGGAGAGGCTTGTGCAGCAGATGGCAACTTTATTCTGGGTGGGAAGCCCTCTCTCCGCTGTCCCCCATGAACTTGGCTCTGACTCCCTCCCACCTAGCCTCCCGCAGCGGCTCACTAAGATGGGGTCTGGGGATGACCCTGAGGCTTTTTTAGTAACATTTGAGCGAGTGACAACTGCTGGGCCACACTTATAGCCCCATACTTGATGGGACCGGCCCAGTCGGCTTATTGCAAACTCAACACGATGGAAGCCCTAGAGTACGAGAAAGTGAAGGTAGCCATCCTGGACCAGACAGGCACTGGCCCAGAGACATACTGGCAGCGCTTCCGCTGAGAGCGGTACCTATCAGAGGCTAGACCATGAGAGGTGGCCCAGCGTCTGAGGGATTATGCCTGCCGGTGGCTGGATCCAGACAAGCAGTCTGGGGCCCAGGTTGTGGAAACCGTGATCCTTGAGCAATTCACCCAGATCCTCCCAGCCGGGGGTAAAGAATCGGTGCGACACCACCGACCCACGATGCTTTTAGACACAGTAGGACTGATGGAAGACTACTTGGTGGCTGAAAGTGGGGAGCCGCGACATCGGAAGCCCTGAGTCTGGGGGAAGGGATAGGCCAGCCAGGGGACCCTGCACTGGATTAAACCCAGAGGACCCCGGTGATCCTCTGAGACACCTGTCAACCCTCCAGGCATGGCACGGAGGTCAGCTACCCCTCATGTCTCCTCCAGATGGGACAAAGGCCCCCGTGCCAGGACAGGATCAACGAAGGTGGACTCCCCGCCTAGGGAGACCAGAGATCATTGTTATGAGTGTGGCCAGCAGGGGCATTTTTGATGGGATTGCCCCTACATGGATTGCAATTATGGATAGGCATGGGTGGCCAGCCCTCAGGCCCAGAAGAAGGACCCAGAGAAGCTCGGGGTTTCCGTGCGGGTAAATGGGACACCTACAAGGGCTCTAATTGACTCTGGTTGTAGTCAGATCCTCATCCGGAGTGAGCTAATCCCCACTCTTGAAGTAGAAGGACCCCGAATACACCTACAGTGCAGCCACTGGGACGTGCGCGCGTACCCCATGACCTGGGCGTCCCTAGGGAGCTTGCACCACAATGCGGCCCTGCAGGTTGGCGTAGCCCTAAACTGGCCTACCCGGTCATCCTGGGGCGGGACTGGCCCTGGTTCCATGAACTTTTACAAGAATGTTCCCGTGACCCACTGCTCTGGGAGGCGGACATGGCTGCGCTGGGTTGAACTCCTCTGCCATGGCCTGAACAACGACCCAGGAGAAGGATCTTTCCGAGGCGGGGATCCCCTTACCTTACCCCCCACTCGGGCCGATATGCCCATGGATGACACATGTGCCAAATTAGAATACAACAGCGATTTTGTCTGTGAGCAGCGAGAAGACCTGACTCTTAGCAGAGCATGGGAACAGGCCTCTATTAGAGACCAAGAGAAGGAGGACGCCCCTTGGGCTCCCCAGGGACTCTGCTTTGAAATACGGGAGGATTGCCTCTATTGCGTGGTGGAAGAACCCCAGATGCAGGAATGGCTCCGACAGCTCTTGGTGCCCCGTAGGTTGCACCAGGACCTCTTGCATGTCGTCCACTCGGTGCCCTGGGCCAGACATCTCGGGAGGGAGAAAACCCTTCAGAGAGTGGCCAGGAGGTATCCACCAAGAAGTCAGGGATTACTGCGAGTCATTCCCTGAGTGTCAGCGCACTGGGCCAAAGGGGGTGCCAAAAGCCCCGCTCTGCCCCCTCCCTGTGGTGGGGGTACCCTTCGAGCGGATCGGGCTAGACTTAGAAGGTCCCCTGGAGAAGAGCTCGAACAGACACCGCTATATCCTTGTCATTGTCGATTATGCCACATGGTATCCTGAGGCTGTCCTGCTACGGACTGCCACTGCGGAACTCACGAAGGTTTTCACCAGGGTGGGAATCCCCTGTGAAATCCTAATGGATCAAGGAATCAATGTGATGTCCCGCTTGATGGCAGAACTGTGTCATCTCCTAGATATCCACGCACTCCGGACATCCATGTACCATCCTCAAATGGATGGCTTGGTAGAGAGGTTTAATGAAACGTTGAAGTCCATGCTATAGAAATTCGTGGAGGAGGATCCCTGCCACTGGGATACTCTACTCCCTGCCTTACTCTTTGCTGTATGGGAGGTACCCCAAGCATCGACGGGGTTCTCCCCCTTCGAGCTCCTTTACGGAAGACAACCCCGGGCTATTCTCGACTTCATCAGGGAAGGATGGGAAGAACAGGAGACCCGGGCGAAGGGCATGGCCCACCACGTACTGCAATTATGGGAGTGCCTTCAAACACTGGGGACCTTTGCAAAGGAGAATTTGATGCAGGCCCAGCAGAACCAGACCCAGCAGTATAACAAGGGGGCCAGACTATGGAGTTTTGAGCCTGGGGATCGGGTACTGCTGCTACTACCCTTGGCCGAATCCAAACTCTTTGCTAAATGGCAAGGTCCCTTTGAGGTCACCCGATGGGTTGGACCCGTTGATTATGAGGTCTGACTACCCGGGCGACATCGGGCAATGCGCATTTACGACATCAACCTACTGAAGGCATGGAAGAGTAAGGAGGCCCTTCTCATCAGCCCATATCCATCCGATCCAGAGCTGGGACCTCTTGTTGATGGACCCCTTGAAGCCGGACCGGTAGCAATGGGCGAGGGACTCACTCAGGCCCAACGGGAGCAGTTGCAGGATGTCCTGCAGACTTTTCCCGAGGTCTTATCGGCTCGTCTGGGATAAACAACACTTGCGAGCCATCACATCGCCACCATACCATGACAAAAAGAACACAACCCCCACAGACCTCTGCCTCGGAAGATATGGGAAGCCATGGAAAGGGAATTGGAGACAATGTTGGACCTGGGAGTGATAGAAGAATCGCACAGCGAGTGGCAGATCCCAGTTGTCCTGGTCCTGAAACTGGATGGCTCTGTCCGGTTTTGCATAGACTTCTGGAAGGTAAATGAAATCTCCCGTTTCAATGCCTACCCCAGGCCACGGGTGGATGAACTTCTGGAGAGACTAGGGGATGCTAAGTTCTTATCAACATTAGATCTGACTAGGGGATATTGGCAAATCCCTCTAATGCCGAACTCCCACCCTATAACACCCTTCCCGACCCCCTTCGGCTTGTACCAATTTAGAATGATGCCATTCGGGCTGCACGGGGCTGCAGCCACCTTTCAATGACTCATGGATCGACTGTTGCAGCCCCAAGGGTTGGTACGCTGCTGCCCATATAGACGACATTGTCGTGTACAGCACATGTTGGGAAGACCATCTCCAGCATCTATCCAGTGTGCTACAAGCTCTTAAGGACACCAAAGGTCTCGCAGCAAACCCCACAAAATGCCATCTCAGGCAGTGCGAGGTGACGTACATAGGGTACACCATGGGCAGAGGGCAACTTCGGCCCCTAGTCGACAAGGTACAAGCCCTGCGAGACTGGCCCAGCCCAACAATGAAACGACAGGTCCGACAATTTCTGGTACTTGCCGGTTATTATTGTCGGTTTGTCCCTGACTTTGCATTTTTGGCTACCCCCCGACGGAGCTGACGAGGAACTCGTGCTCTCAGCGGGTCCAATGGTCCAAAGAATGTGAGACAGCCCAGAGGCCTTGAAGGAACGACTGATGAGAGGACCAGTCCTGGTACACCCAGATTTCCAGAAACCTTTCGTCTTGCAAACGGAGGCCTCCAAAGTGGGTCTCGGGGCAGTGCTGTCACAGGAAGTTGTCAGGGAGGAGCATCCCATACTATACCTGAGTCGTAAATTTCCCCCCCAAGAAACCCGTTATTCCACTATTGAGAAGGAGGCTTTAGCCATGAAATGGGAAATAGACACTCTACGGTACTACCTACTAGGTAATGCCTTCCGAATGGTCACTGACAACACACCTCTGCGTTGGCTTAATAGCATGAAAGACACAGGGATGCCTCATTGACTCTGGCCGCTAGGCCCGCCTACACCACGGCCTGGGGACTCCTAATTGACTCTGGTTGCTAGGCCCGCCTACCCCCCGGCCCGGGGGACTCCTCAGAGACTACGGCCACTAGGCCTAGGTACCTTGCAAACCAGAGAACCACCATTGACTAGGACCCTTAGGCCCAGGGGTAAGAGTAACTTAAAGGAGTCCTTAGGAGGGGGCTGGGCCTCAACCGGAAGAGGCGTGGCCTCTACTGGAAGAGGCGTAGCCTTTAAATCCCCATGCACTTTAAATCAGGATTTAAAGGGCCCAGGGCTGGGGTTGGGGTAGCAGCAGCTGGGAGCCCTGGGCCCTTTAAATCACCCCCAGAGCTACCAGCTGCAGAGGTGACTGGGAGCCCCGAGGGTAATTTAAAGGACCCAGGGCCCTAGCTGCTGCTTCCACAGTGGAGCCCGGGGCACTTTAAATCACCATCAGAAGGGGCCCCGGCCTCTGATGGAGCTTTAAAGGGCCCGGGGCTCCACTGCAGTAGCGGCAGCCGGGAGCCCCTAGTGCTTTAAATCACCGCCAGAGCCCTGCTGCTGCTACACCAGGGCTCCAGCAGCGGGGCTCGGGTGGCTATTTAAAGGGCCCCGGAGGGTAGCGGCGGTGGGAGCCCTTTAAATCGCCACCCCAGCCGCGCTGCCAGAGCCCTGGGGTAGAAGCAGCAGCCGGGGGCTTGGGCGGTGATTTAAGGGGCCCGGGGCTTCGGCTGCCACTACCACCCTGGGCCCTTTAAATTGTCCCTGGAGCCCTGCTGCTGGATGCCCTGGGGTAGCAGTGGCAGTGCTCTGGCGGCATGTTAAAGAGCCGGGGCGGTAGCGGGTACCGGATCCCCGGCCCCATTAAATCGTCCCTGGAGTCTTGCTGCCTGGGGAGGTGGTGGCGGGGCTCCAGGGGCTATTTTAAGGGCTGGGGTGGTAGTGGCTGCCGCAACCCCGGATCCTTTAAATAGCCGCTGGAACCCCGATGCTGCTGCCCCAGGGCTCCAGGGATGATTTAAAGGGCCCAGGGCAGTAGCTGCGGCAGGCACCCTGGGCCCTTTAAATCGCTGCCTGAGCCCCACCGCTGCTTCCCCAGAGCTCCCGCAGCAGGGCTCTGGCGGCAATTTAAAGTGCCCGGGGCTCCAGCCGCCGGGGAAGCCAATCCACTATGGGGCGTACCAGCTTACTTTCACCTCTGCTTAGGCCTTAATGTCCTGTGACCTTATATACGTCTATACTGAGTCCGGTTGCCAGCCTGAGTCAGCAGAGTGACACTACACCTCCAGTACATCATTACACACTGATGCAAAATGGTTCCCAGACCAATATAAAACACACCTGAGAAGTTTAAGAAACCATTCCAGCTTTTTGGGGCCTTCTCAATATTGATTTGCCAGAGCTTTGGTCAGGGCCGGCTCCAGGCACCAGCCCACCAAGCATGTGCTTGGGGCAGCGCCTGGAGGGGGGCGGAGCGGTGGGGCGCTCCGGCCCGAGAGCGGGGCAGCGACTGGGCTCGCCACTCTCCCCGCAGCGCTCCTGCTGCCGGGGGCTCTCCGCCCTCCCCTCGGCACTCTGGCCGCCGGGGAGAGTGGAGAGCCGTGGCGGGCTCTCCGCCCTCCTCCCGGCGCTCGGGCCGCCGGGGAGAGCGGAGAGCCCCGGCCGGGCTCCCCGCCCTCCTCCCGGCGCTCGGGCCGCCAGGGAGAGCAGAGCCGTGGCGGGCTCTCCGCCCTCCCCCCAGCGCTCCGGCCGGTGGGGGATTGCTCGGCGCCCTCCCCTGCCGTGCTGGGGGTGGGGGAGCGGCGGGTGGCTTTTTTGCCGCCCTGGCTTTGGTAGTTCACCATCAGTGGCAACTTTGTGCCACATGGCCTGGACCATCCAGCTACAACATGGTCTGGAAAATAGCACCTTTTCTAGGAGCTCTTTGGGTCTGATCTGCTGTCCAATCTCTTTAAATCCTCCTTGGCTCTGAGCTCAGCTCAGGGCCTTTTGCTCTTGGGTTAATTATTGCCGGGGGGAGGGAAATAAATTGCCCAACACTTAATCCCTTTGAGAAGTGAAACAAGGCCATAAATATCTGCCAGATTCACATTAGCTGATTTATGGGCCTTCTTTATTAATCCGCTTAACCCTGCATGACAAATGTGCCGGGGGCCCCACTCCTCATTCATCCAGCACTGAGATCACATGGAAATCACCCCCTTCATGGAGATGAATCCCGCCCGGTGGAGAGTGAGAGAGCTGGCCTGGTCCGTTGGACACCCAAAGAAGGCAGAGAGCTTCTGAACATCTTAGCTCTTCACTGTATTTGATTGATGCTCACTGATCTGACCCGATGTGTTCAAAACCCACAAGGCCATACCTTGCCCACTATTCTTCTTGTGTGGCTTAACTGGGGCTGCACAGGGGTTGTCATTAAGACCAGAATTTGGCCTAAAGTGTCTAGCTAGTTCCCTGCTATCCTCGCTGGAGTGCTGGGAGATGATGACAATGAGGAGAATGATAGTCTTGAGTTTTTAGAGGGAGGGCAGGTCTGCACTAGAAAATTTTGCTGGCATATCTATGTCAATCAGAGGGGTGAAAAAATCACCCCCGTAGCTACCAGAGTGATGCTGGCCAACCCAAGTGCAGACATAGCTATGCCAACAGCAGAGTGCTTCTGGCATAACTAATGTCATTCGGGAAGGTGTCAGAGTAGCAGCCGTGTTAGTCTGTATCCGCAAAAAGAACAGGAGTACTTGTGGCACCTTAGAGACTAACAAATTTATTAGAGCATAAGCTTTCGTGGGCTACTGCCCACTTCTTCGGATGCATATAGAGTGGAACATATATTGAGGAGATATATATACACACATACAGAGAGCATGAACAGGTGGGAGTTGTCTTACCAACTCTGAGAGGCCAATTAAGTAAAAGAAAAAAAAATTTATTTGGGAAGGTGGTGTTACTACACCGCAGAAAAACCCCTTCTGTTGGAATACACGGTGTCTACACTAGGGGGCACTGCTGGTATAGCTATACTGGAATGCACATGTAGTGTAAAAGAGGATGGATATTAATTCAAAATGAAAGAGAATAATTTGATGGAGGAATACCTCTCAATAGAGCTATAAAAATGATCTCTCTCAACTGCAGTTCGATCTTGCAGTCTGAACATTCAAACATGCTCAGATACCTGATCCTTTGACCTATGTGATCTCCCCCTCACGCTCACGCGTCTCCTTATTCCTGATCTGCAGCCACTCCTGCACCCAACTGAACTAGGGCCCCTCCGGACTACAGGCTCCTTCTGCACCAGACAGTGGGACCCAGATTAACAGCCCCCAAGAGCGGGGTACATAATGACTCCTTAGGCCATTTCATTTGTGACTTATGAAGTTTGAGACAGGCTCTCCAGAGGCTCCCATTCTGTCCCTGCTAGAGTACAGGCTGTGACACTGCACCCCATATTCTTCATAGTGATATTATTATGATATGGTTAGAGCATAATTATGATGCATTTTTTGCAGAACAGGTCATGTGAGATGTCATTGGAAAAGTTATGATTTGCTGAATATGATTATCCTATTTGTAGGCATGTATCATTTTTGTATCTGAAGTTATAAATACTGACTATGTATGTGTACTTCAAATGTAATTACACCTGGGTAATGCCCACTACACAAGATGCTTTCAGTCTAGATAGCTGGTTGGGAAGGACCTATTCAGTGCAATAGGCCATTAGGGAGAACAATAGGCCTTAGAAGATGCTTATTCCTCACCTGGCGAGCCTTCCTGAGATCACTCCAGATAGCCTGTAAGTAATGGCTTCTATGACTCTACAAGGACATGTGACCAGGCCACATGATTCTGGACTCCATCTTGGGATGTCAGTATTTTTCCACAAACCAGTCTGGGAACCAAGTTTTGAAATAAAGGGTTCCAACCATATGCTAAAGCTATATAAGGCAAGGAGTAACATCCTCTGGTGTTCTTCACTCCCCACACAAGAAGACTCCTGGAAACACTTGAGGAACAAAGACTGAACTGGGGGAAATGCTGGACCCAGGCCAAAGGGATTTTTAGCCTGTGTATGAAAGACCTGGGAATTCCAAGCTGTAAAGCAAGTGCAGCTTGCCCCTTAAGAATCTGCAGTCTGCTGGTATTATTTCTCAGGGTGAGAATCTGCTAATTCATATCCAATCTATTTAGTATATTAAGCTTAGTTTGCGTTTTTTGTTTATTTGCTAGATAATCTGCTTTGATCTGTTTGCCATCACTTATAACCACTTAAAATCTATCTTTTTCTAGTTAATAAACTTGTTTTATGTTCTAATCCAAAGCAGTGAGCTTTGACTGGAGTGACTGGGAAAAATCTCTGCTTGGTTACCACAAGTGTGCATTGTTCTCTTCACACTGAGGGAGAGGCGGACTGGGTGTAAAACCCATATACCGGCTAGATTTGACCAGGGCAAGATGGTACTGCTCTCGGGTCCTAGGCTGGGAAGCTGGTGGTTAGAGAGCCTGTGTGTAACTGCAGCTGGGTGTGTCTCTACCTGTGTGAATGCTGGTGAAAGTGCAGGCTGGAGGGCTTTGCAGCTTGTCACAGCAGCACAGTGTGAGAGGGAGCCCAGGCTGGTGAGTCAGGGGGACTCAGTGTTACCTCAATTCCAGGTGGCACCCTGCGGGGAACCCATCACACAGGCTACGTATTGTTTGCTTCCCTCTGCTGTGTGATGTGGAGGGGAATCAGTTGCACCGAGGGAGAAGGTGCCCAAGTAGTATCATAATATCCTCTCTGTTGCATGGCCATGGGCGGTAGCTGAAGGGAGAGGAGGCAGAGTCTGGGGAACATCTGTTCCACAGGCCACCATCCCTTCTAAGGACAGCTGTAGGAATCTGTGCTTCCTGTTGCCCGGAGTATCAGTGACTGCCCCTTGGAGGATTTTTAGGCCTGGGGATCAGTCGGGGGAGCAGCACTGCAGGGACACAAGTGCTGATGGGCAAGTCCCTGAACATGGGTGGAATCCTGTTCTAGTGAACGCTGTGACTCAGCTACTGTGGCAAAGGGTACCTGGTCCAGTGGTGGCCCAGCCCAGGCCTCGTGGCAGGCAGATCAGTGCTCCCTTTCTGGGCAATCGGACACAGGGGAGGGTGGATATGGCCCCAAATCAGCAGCACACAACAGAAAGCCACTTTGCAGGCTCTGATGACTGTGTTCTTTCCTTGCCAAGGCCCAGCTCAGGCTAGCACCAGAAGGGGGCTTGGCAGGAGGAATAAACTGATGGTGCTGGAATCTTTTTTCAACTCCCCTGACTGGATGCAAGAAACTGATATGTCACCAACTGTCCCTCTCCCCCCATGCAAACACACCATGCAAGGGAAAGAAAAGTCTGAACTGATGCTGTGAAGCGTGGGATGTTCCTGTCACCCTTGTGCTGATCGTGGCTGGTCCTGCAATGGTACAGATGGGGTACAGAGAAGGCACAAGGCCATTTGTGGGCTAGCCACAATCAAACTGGGGGAAGTGAAGGCACTGTACAAGGCTAGTGCTGTCAAAGCTAGTCTGTGCCCAGAAAAGGACAAGAGAGGGTACGCCTCTGCCTCCACTCCATGAGACTACATGAGAATTCATGTTGCCTCCTTTCAAAGGATGGCAAAACCGCAGCTCCAGTGTGCTTTGCCTGGGAGACCCAGCTGGAATTCTGGCTGAGTCAGCAAGAGTTCCTCCAGGTACTGGGCAGCCCCTTCTCACTCCATCCAGTGGCTTTAAAAGCCCTCATCAGGCCCAGCATTTTTGGGAGCCCAGGTCCATTCCTCTTCCAGTCTCTCCTTGCTATTTATAGAGCAACAATCATTATAGTATAAGAAGCTGAAATGTCTTTGGTTAGGTTTCTCAGCTGGGCTGTGGAATGCTACTATTCGCCACTAGATGGCATTGTGACAATTATAGACAAGCTTTGGAATGTGCAGCAATCAAACCCTCTGCCCCTTTCAAGTGTGACACTTCTGACTGTGCCAGCCAAAGAGGCACATGGCAAAGCGGCCAAGGAGTGGCTGTTCTGGGGGTGCATCACGCCTCAACACTGCCCATCACCCAGCCCATATGGCTGGCATTCTCCTCCTCCCGAATAGATCACATGGTGATTGGAAATCGGCAAGACAGATGGGCAGCTTTCACACACCGAACAGCTACATGGCATGGAACTGACAAGATTCTCAGCTTCAATGAGATAAATCTAAGCAGCTGAATCTGAGACAAGATGCATGTATCTAGGGCCTGATTCTGCCATGTATTTGGGGTGGTATGCATAGCTGAGTTAATGTTGCCTTCCCTGTCTAGGTAATATAATTTGATCAAATGCATGGAAAGTTCATAGTGTGGGGGAAGAAATGCCAGTAGGGGAATGAATGGCAGTCAGTCCCGCCAGACACACCTCTGCTGGCACAGCCAAAAAAAAAAAAAACAGCTCAAGGAAGCAGAACAAAGGAACTAGAGCCTGAAGGAACCTAAGGATGAGGAACTAAGAGTGGCAAGGCAGAAAGAAAATCCTTTAAAAATAAATAAATTAGACCAGTTTGAAGAGTCTGGAAAAACTCAACTGAATCTTTAAATACCACTTCTAAATTATTCATCTCCTGAAATGAGAGCCCTGTAGCCTATTACAAACCTATTCAGTGAGAGGCAGAGACAGGCAGATGCAGCAGGCCCCACTCCCCTCTCATCCCCAGCGGCATCGCATTGGTACAGAACTCTACTGGCAAAGCAAACATATTTTGTTTTCCTAACAGAAACTGCACCGGGATCCTTTCATCTCACCTGGCCGTGGGGAACGTTCTCTGAGATAGAATTCCAGATGATAACCTAAGGCCATGAGCTATGTGCTAATGGAGCATGCTGCCCACTCCTATCACTGGGCCATGTGGGGCTAGATCCATTGACATCAGTGGCTTTACACTGGCTGAAAATCTGGCACCCTAGAGTGTATTTTTATCCCTGGGCTGAGGTTTTTGTGCATGTCTTACTCCAACCTCCTCCCTTGCTTTCTAATTTGTATCTAATTAAAGCAATAACTGGAAGATCCTGAACAGGATCCCAAAAGTATCATGGATCCAGGCATGCTAATGGGAAGTGATTTACCTGCATTACAGGCCCCAGTTGATAAGTTTGGCTGAGCAGGTAAACCAGCACTTGGCTATGATCAGATGAGTGTTTCCCAGTCCCTGAACCTGGAACATTCTAGGAGGGCTAGATTGTCAATGGGACTGTAAATGTTCCTATAGTCTCTTATGTGCATCCTGTTCTATTCTCAGGTTCCAGTTCTGATTCACAGCACTGTTAGGAAGCTGCTTCTATTCAGACACACAGAGGTATTTTGAAAAGATAGCTGTAGATACTTAAAACAACAAACCCAGCTAGTGCATCTGGAAATCTCTCGAAAGTCCTTCTGTGCTAATTGAAGCCAAGTGAAAATAATTCTCACTTAAGGTGGGGGGAAAAAAGATCAAATTTTCACAGACTGGAAAGTGCTCACCCCTTCCCCCCATTGTTCTGTGCAAAGGAACAATAATAGATATTGTCACTAAGAAAAACGGAAGAGGCACAGAAACACGTGGATTTGCCCTGGGGGAGAATTTTGCTGTTTGAAGCCACAATCTTTTTGCAAAAGGGTTACATTGTCCTCCTGTATTATGTTTGCAAGAATCTGGATGCAGAACAAAACCAGGCTACTTTGCCTCTCCCAATACACCAGCTGGTACCATCCCATCCTTTATGTACAGCCATTGGGCTGGTGCTATGAAAATATGGTGAAAATGTGCTATGTAAGCGTCTGGCCCAACACTGAAGTCAATGAGAATCTTTCCACTGGCTGCAGCAGCCTTTGGATTGGCCCTAAGTGCACAGTGTGAAACCCTGGCACCCCAATATTCACCACTGTCATGTAATTAGGATATGTTTTGTACTAAGTATGCCTTGTGAGGTATCATTCTAAAAGTCTGTATCTGCTAGACATTAATATCTCGTTGGATTGTATGTACTATCATTGTATGTGACGCTATGAAATTTGGCTATGTATGTGTTACTGAAACATGTTGTGAGGTTGAAAACACCCACAAGCAGCCTTTCAGGTACAACAGTAAAAAGGCCAAACAACGTTAATGGCTTATTGAGAAAATGCACACAAGCACATGGATTACCCCAGGGACTGTGTACAATAGAAATCTCTCAGAGATAGCACTACACAATGGGAACTGTTTGACCCAGGTCACAGCAAAAGAGCTTTCCAGCAAGTGGGAAGAAGATAAAAAAGGGGGAAAATGACATCATGATAGTACCTCACTCTCCCTACAACAACATACCTGGAAACACTGGAGGAATAAAATCTGAACGGGGGGAAGTGATGGTCACAGGCCAAAGGGATTTCTAGCCTGTGTATAAAAATCTGGAAAAAACCCAGGCAGCTTATGCCTTAAGAATCTGCCAGCCTGTTTATCACTCAGGGTGAGAATTTGCTAATTCATATCCTACCTATCTAGTATGTTAAACTCAGTTTTGTTTATTTACCAGGTAATCTGCTTTAATCTGTTTGCTATCACTTATAATCACTTGTAGTTAATAAACATATTTTATGTTTTAATCCAAACCAGTGTGCGTTTGACTAAGGTGTCTGGGGAAAATCTCAGCTTGGTTACCACAAGTGTGCATGGTCCTCTTCACATTGAGGGAGAGTCAGACCGGGTATTATACCCATATACTGGCCAGATTTGACCAGTACCGGACAGTACTGCTCTGGGGTCCCAGGCTGGGAAGCTGGTGGTTAGAGAGCCTGTGTGTAACTGCAGCGGGTTGTGTCCCTACCTGTATGAATGCTGGTGAAAGTGCAGTCTGGAGGACTTTTCAGCTTGTCACAGCAGTACAGTGTGAGAGGGAGCCCAGGCTGGTGGGTCAGGGGGCTCAGTGGCTCTCCAGTAATATTCCTGCTTTGTAAAGAGCTTTGTAAATGTGCTATATAAGGATCTGGCCCAATACTGGAGTCAATGAGAATCTTTCTACTGGCTGCAGTGGCCTTTGGATTGGTCTTAAGTGTGTAGAGTTATTATAGATAGCTGAGTGCAAGAGCTGCTGCCATTCATGGCTCTGGCAGGCTATGAATGGAGAGCAGAGGGAAATCATAGGAAATAGGTCTGCAAAGTGAATTTGTTCAGTGGGAATGTCAGTGTTGCCATCCACTGGGAGGTAAGCCTCCATCTTGGCCTCTGCTCTCTCCTACTGGGCCCCATGCTTTACCTACTCTGCCATTCCTGACACTCCCTTTGTCTCCTCTCACCATGAGTGCACCAGCCTGGGGCATTTCTAGCCCCACTGTGGCTGGTAAGAGCTTATGCTCAATAGATGTCAAACCCAGTCCAAGGGACTGAGACCTGACCGCTGAACCCCCTTCCCCGCTTGCAATGCGTCTGGTGCTGGAATGCTCTCTGCAGTGCATTTACATAGGGTTTGCTAGGCCAGCAATATCCACCTACTGATACACTGTGTGTTTTATTATGTATTTCTATTATGTTATGTATAAGACTGTGATTGCTGTAATGAAAGATGAAGCAGTAAAACTCAATGGATTGGTTGGAATAAAAAAAAAGGCTAGAGGAAAAATAGCTCTTTCCAAGGTTGTTTTTTGTTTTTATTGCCAGCATTTTCCCTGCTTTTCAGAAACAACTGCAAGCAGGAAGACAGACAGACAGACACACATACACACACATACACTGTTTTTTAAGCCTGAGCTTGGTCAGCTGATGGTTGAAAAATGGACCAGAGTTTTGACCGAGTGCAGGCAAGCAGACTTCACAAAGCAATGCATTAATGTCATCAAGAAATCTACACACATTCACATGGTACTGGACACATATACAAACCAATGCAAAACACACATAGGCTCACCCACACCAACACAACATGCATGCACACTGTCCTAAACACACGCACAACAAGCGTCACAGACATGGCAGTAGACACATACCCACACCAAAGCAACACACATGCACTGTACTAGACATATGCCCACCCCAAACTAGATACATACACAAAAGACACAAAACACACACATCATACTAGATACATGCACACACATGCACTGTATACTTGACACACCCACTGACCCACCAACGCACACTGTAGTGGACGCACACACATACCAACGCACATCATGCACACACCCACATCTTACATCTTCTACCTTTTGGTGTTTCATTCTGTATTTCCTGAGTTTATGCTAAGAGCCAGACGTGCAGAGTTGTGCCCACGTGCAATTATTGCAAGTGTGCACACAAGCCACCAGTAGGAGCAGTGACCAGGTCTGGAACTGGGATATTTGTGCATGCAATTTGGTAAATCTGAACTTAAGCGATTTTGCAGCCTCCTGCTTTGCATACATTTAGTGCATTTAAATACAACCTAATACACTATTTCTTCCCCCACCCCCCACGATTCTTAATAACCATGGCTGAGATTTAATGACATGTTATTTTAAAACCAGATGGAGAGATTGCATGAAGCATTACTGCAGCTCAGGGTGATATTATTCACACAACAGCACAATTTATCAGTACCAAAGGTTAGAAGATGGCAGTTATCCGTTTTATGGAGCTGAAAGGTAGGCGCTGTACGGTGCCCGAAGTCCAGAGAATAATGCAGTTGTAATAGGAAATAATTTGCTAAATGGATTCAGGATTGAACATTTAGATCATCTAGACATATCAGTCCAGATTTCAAAATGAGCCCTGCTCCCATTTAGGGATCTGAACATGAGCCAATTTTCCAAAGTCCTCACTATCCAGCTGCTCTCTCTGTGACAGCTCTGGCCACATTTTCAAAATGGCTCCGCACCCATCCAGTGGGCTGAATCCTTCTGAAAACCTGCCACTTACACACAATCAGAATGCAGCTGACAGTGCAGCGATGATGCACGAAGCAGAACAAACCCCAGCTCCCCTTCGTGCAGGGATTCGCAATGTACTCAGAAGGCAGATCACATCTTCATTAGAGATTGTCTTGTGGGTCACTTCCCCTCCCATTTGCCATCAGCCAAGCCATCACACAGAACTGCTGGCTTTCAACCTAGCGTAAAGCTGTCCTAATTCAGGGCAGGATGAAGTGGGCAGTTGTGTGTTCCCTAGGGTTACCATATTTAAAAAATAAAAAAAGAGGACACTCCACGGGCCCTGGCCCCACCCCTTTCCCACCCCGACCCCGCCCCTACTCCGCCCATTCCCCCAAAGTCCCCGCCCTAACTCCCCCTCCTCCCTCCCAGCCACGCGAAAAGGGCTGCCCAAGCGCTACCGGCTTCACGGTTTGCCGGGCAGCTGCCAGACCCTGCGCCCCCGGCTGGCGCTTCCCCAGCACAGCTGGAGCCCGGGAGGGGAAGAGCCC
>NC_048307.1:39443426-39475926 GCF_013100865.1 Trachemys scripta elegans
GCCGGGCACTTCCCCTCCCGGGCTCCAGCTGCTCTGCTCCGGCGGCTGGGGTCCGGAGGCACAGGGGCTGCCCGAAGCCGGTAGCGCTGGCTCGGGCAGCTTGGCTCTTAAACAGAGCTGAAGTCTGAGTCAGGGGAGGAGCAGAGGAGCCGCGGGAGAGGAAGTGCCCGTCCGGTATTTTTCCCGGACATGTTCGGCTTTTTGGCAATTCCCCCCGGACGGGGGGTTGATTGCCGAAAAACCGGACGTATGGTAACCCTACGTGACTGGTGCCCGGGGCCGGGGGCGCAGCTCCAGCCCCAGGGGGACGCAAATCCCGACAGTGCCGGCTCCCCGCAACGCGCTGGCGTCCACAACCCCCCCGGGGCGCCCCCAAGTCCTGCGATGGCTGCCGAGCGGCGCCCAGAGACACCCCCCACCCAAAGGACAGGGGCCCGCGCCCTCCCTCCCCCGACGGCTTGCTGCCTCACAGGGGCAGGTTGGTCGCGTCGCAGGGGCCGCTGGGAGTTGTAGTTCTCGGCCGCTCCCCTCTCCCAGCTCTCCCTGGAGCGTGAGGCCCGGCCGGACTACAGCCCCCAGCATGCCCTGGGCAGGAGCCGAGTGTCGCATCGAGATGATGTCACAGCGGGCGACCAACATACACAGATTCGGAGATCCTAGCCTCCCTATTTCCCCGGACATGTCCGGCTTTTTGGCAATTCCCCCCGGACGGGGATTTGGGGACCAAAAAGCCGGAAATGTCCGGGGAAATCCGGACGTATGGTAACCCTAGTGTTCCCCCAACAGACTATGTGTGTATGTATGTGTTTATATAGAGGAGAACTGGTTGACACAATTTATTTAGACTTCCAAAAGACCTTTGACAAGGTCCTTGCACAAGAGGCTACTAAAGAAGCTAAGTTGTCACAGAGTGAGAAGCAAAGTATTGTCATGGATTAAAAACTGGCTAACAGGCAGAAAGCAAAGAGTAAGATTAAATGGCGAATTTTTACCAGGACAAAAGGTGAACAGTGTAGGCCTCAGGGTTTCATACTAAGTCCCACATTGTTTAATACATTGATTAATGATCTTGAAAGGGAAATGAGCAGTGAGGTAGCAAAATCTGCAGATCACTCAAAGTGATTTAGGTTAGTCAGGATCAGAGAGGACTGTGGAGAACTTCTGAGAGACCTAAACAAGCTAAGTGAATGGGCAGCATGATGGCAAATGGAAATTTAAAGTCAACAAATGCAAAGTAATGCACATGGGAGGGAGAAATGTAAACTTCTCTTACATCTAACTGGCTCTAAATTAGCTATCAATTCAAGAAGGGGATGTGGGCATCAAAACAGACAGCTCAATGGAGACCTCTGCAGTCAAAAAAGCAAACAAGATGTTAGGATGCATAAGGATCAGGATGGAGAATAATATCAAAAATATTATAATGCCTTTATCTAATTCAATGATGTGGCCTCATTTGGGATCCTGTGTGGAGGACTGGTCACCCCATCTCCAAAAGAATAGTGCAGAACTGGAGTGGGTTCAGAGAAGAGCAATGAGAAGGATCAAGGGTCTGAAAAAACTCTATGAGGAGAGATTGAAAAGATGTGAAATGTTACCTTAGAAAAGAGACAAGTAAGAGGGGATGTGCTAAAAGTATATAAATAAAGAATGGTATAGGGAAGGGAGATTGGAGTGTCTGTTCTCTGTGTTTCATCACACAAAAACAAGAGGATATTCAATGAAATAAAAAGATGTGAAATCCAAAACTGATCAAAGGAAATATTTCACACAAAGTGTGATTAGACTGGATCTCATTGCCAAGGGAAGCTGCTGAGACCAAGAACTTAACAAAATTCCAAAAGGAACTGGATATCTGTATAGATAACAAGAATGAGTTGTCATTGATGACCACAAATTTGTTCTGCAGTACTTAAGCCAATCTCTAGCTATTAGAGACCAGGATGAGACCAATGAGAGGAGCAGATTATCCCATGTTCCTCTGAAGCATCTGCTGCTGGCCACTGTTAGAAGTGGGATACTGCATTGGACCTTGGGTCTGATCCATTCAGGCAATTCCTATGTTCCTATAGTTTAATAAAGCAATAAGAGATTTTTCTCCTCAATTTTATGATATAGTTACTAATTCGAAAGGTACCAAGCCTTTGGTTTATGTTTTTCTGTGTCAATCAAACCTTCCTACAAAGCCTGGGGAATTTTTTTTCAAAGCTCTGGATCTGAACTCTGATTTTTTCTTGTTTTTTTTCGGGAGGGGAGCGATGGATCTGATTCTGAAGAGAGGACGTGTGGCTTCACACTTCACAGCAGAAAGGGAAATATTGGAGGAAGGGCAAGAATCTGAACTCAATGTGCACATGAGCACACCTACATATTTATATTCCCATGTACTATGCCAGGGAATGGAACCATCTGAGAGTAAACTAATTACAAAGCTGTCTATGGCCTCTGAGTCCCATGCTTGTTATGCTATTCTCACACTTGGGTTTAAGACTGCCCTGCCATAGTCTATTTGTCTACTACCCCCTGCCTATTTAGAATGTCAGCTCTTTGGAGGAGCCTCTCTCTCGCCCCAGCACAACAGGCCCTGATATCAGGGGGCATCTAGATGGATATAGAAACTTCAGATGGGTAGGGAGGTGTATCTCAGGTCCTGCTCTCAGTGGGGAACAGACATGGACTCAGCCCTGGCCCACTAAGCAATGAGAGCAAGTTTCACAAAGGGATTGAACATCTATATGGATAACAAGGGCATCCAGCTTTAGAATAACTGATGCTAACAAAGTTTTTGAAGAGATATCAAACCTCATGCTTCAGGGCTTAAGTCAGTCTCTATTATTGCTCAGGATGAGATTTATGTGATGGGGAGATTATCCCACTTCTGCAACTGAGGGATCTTAGACCTTCCTCTGCAGCCTCTGGTGCTGGCCCTGTCAGAGATGGGACATTGAACTAGATGGACCTCAGGTCTGATCCAGTCTGGCAGTTCCTATATGCCATGTGTGCCCCAGAGAGTTCTGCATTAGACCACATCCCCACCAATCTTCCTATGAAAAGCATTTCAGCAGCACACCTTGCAGCTGAGCTCCCGGTCTAAAAGCTCAAAGGAGCTCTGCTTTTCTTGGTAAAAAACCCTCCAAACACGTTGTGAACAAAGAGCTGAGCTCTCAGTTCCCTTCCCTGCAGGAAAGGTCTTGTTAGCAAACTTCATCTCCTGCTGGGCACATGCAGACACTGCAATATTCAAACAGAGTTTAGCTCCATGGATTATTGATGGGTTGATGAATATTTAAAGCCATGCCACAAATGGCCTAGTTCCAACATTTTCTTCCTCCTCCCCCATTTGTTTAGATCTAGAGAGCTCCGGGCCCAGCAGTAGAGAGGAGGAAAGGAGGGAAGAAATGCCCCTAATGAAATCGGGGAGGTGGGGATAGGTGTAGGGGGGAGCACACACAGGGCATGACTTGGGAAAGGCTTTTGTAGGTTTGTTCAGGATTAGAGCGATCAAAACCAGGCTCTTTAAAGAGTCTGAAATCAATGTCTCCTCTCCCCCTGGGATCCTAGCTCTTGTGGCAGTGTATCTACAGCCCATCCATCACCGCAGTCTGCCCCATGATCAGACTGCGGAGGTGGGCAGGGCTTGTCAGTGCCATATTACACAAGCTGGGATAGGGTGGTGAGGCTGGGGATGTGCACGGACTGGAAGTATTCAACCACAGCATTCTCAAGTCACCAAGAGCAGAAAGCCTGTTCCCAGCAGCTGCCAGAGTGGAGAGGAGGCAAAGGCCATGAATATGTCACAGCGAGCCATGATTATTTCGTAGTCTCTGAATTTCCCACCCTACCTTTCAGACACTGCTTCGGCAGACAGTGAAAAACACTGCACTTCCACATCCCCATGTGCAAGCAGCCACTCTCCTGCATGTAGACATGTCACTTCTACCCTGGCCCAGTTCTTGGCATTGCGCCTGCATAGAGCCACACCACTGTCAGTGCTTCCCCCACGGCTGCTCCAAGGGCCAGAGTCCTAACTGTTACCTTTCAGCTCCCTAGCACTTTTCATCTCAGAGAGTCAGGTAGGGCTGTACAGATTTTCCACGCATTCCCCTGCCATAGAAATGCAACCATCTCCTGAGAGGAACACAGCAGCTGTTTAACAGAGTCAGCTATAGCACACAACCATTTAGGAAGAGAAGTGAAGAAGAAGACAGCATCCAACCGAAATAGCTGCAACAATCTGATTCCTGAATTGGAACTGGGCCAGAACATGAGGGCTGACACTCCAGCTCTTCTGAAAAGTTCCAGGAGATTTCTGATGACCACAAATGCTCAGGACCTCAGTTTTACCTCTCACCTTTTACCCCCCTTCTGTCTGTCTATTTGTTAGAGACATCAGTTGTAAGCTTTTCAGGGCAGGGAATTGTCATCATTATGTTTGCACAGCACCCAGCACACTACAGTCCCTGGCCTCTAGGCACTAAGCCAATACATATAATAACCGCTCTCCAAGACGGCACTTCTGATGACATGGCCCCAGCACCAGCACACCCATCACAACTGCAGTCAGATTGGTGATGCTCCAGTCTCCACAGTTCAGGGTCTTTCCTCTCCCCATCGCAGGCCTTATGTGCCCCAGGTGGGGTTTTGCCTCTTTCTCACCCTACCCTTTGTGTTGCAGATGCCTCTGTGAGAGGGGAAGGTAGGTAGGAGCCTCCTGAGTACTGATATAAAGTCAGTGGGCTATGTGGGCTGAAGCGCCTTCGCCTCCATGGAAGAAGCCCGTGGCTTACGCAGTGCTCCCATCTCCTGAGCTCCAGGGAGAGAGACAGCAAGTCTGGGCATTGCACCAGGGTCTCTAAACCCCCAGAGTTTACTATAGCACAAGCCACAGAGGGATTCTTCCCCAGTCAGTCCATCTGGGCCTCAGTCCACAGAACCTAGGGGCTACTTTCCCATCAAGGCTCAGCAAGCTCTCTCAGGGCCTTGGACGTCCCCTTCCCCATCAGCACAGTATCTGATAGAGTTGCCAGGTGTCCGGTTTTTGACCGGAATGCCTGGTCAAAAGGAACCCTGGCAGTTCTGTCAGCACTGCTGACCGGGCTGTTGAAAGTCCAGTCGGCAATGCATTGGGACTAAGGCAGACTCCCTGCCTTCCATGGCTCTGTGCGGCTCCCAGAAGCAGCGGCATGTTCCCCCTCTGGCTCCTATGCAGCCAAGGGGCTCCGTATGCTGTCCCTGCCCCAAGCGCCAGCTCTGCAGCTCCCATTGGCCAGGAACCATGGCCAATGGGAGCTGTGGGGGCGGTGCCTGTGGATGGGACAGCATGCAGAGCCACCTGGCTGCACCTCCATGTAGGGGCTGGAGGGGGGACATGCCACTGCTTCCGGGAGCTGCTTGAGGTTGCTACCTGGAGCCTGCACCCCTGAGCCCTTCCCGTGCCCCTACCCCCTGCCCCAGACCTGAGCCCCCTCCCGCCCTCTCAGCCCCAGCCCGGAGCCCTCTCCTGCACCCCAAATCCCTCATCCCCAGCCCCACCCCACAGCCCTTACCCCCAGCTAGAGCCCTTACCCCCCTGCACCCGAACCCCCTGCCCCAGCCCTGATCCCCCTCCCACACCCTGAACTCCTCATTTCTGGCCCCACCACAGAACCCGCACCCTAGCCCAGAGGCCGTACCCCCTCCCGCACTCCAACCCCCTGCCTCAGGCCGGAGCCCCCTCCATACTCCGAATCCCTTGGCTCCACCCCACAGCTTGGAGTCCCCCTTGCTCCCCAAACCCCTCATCCCTGGCCCTATCCCAGAGCCTGCACCCCCAGTCAGAGCCCCCACCCCCTCCCGTACCCCAAAACCCTGACCCAGCCTGGTGAAAATGAGTGAATGAGGGTGGAGAGAGCAAGGGGGAGATGGAGTGAGTGGGGTCGGGGCCTCAGAGAAGGGGCAGGGCAAGGGTGTTTGGTTTTGTGTGAGTAGAAAGTTGGCAATCCTAGTATCTGAGCACCTCACAATCTTTACAGGATGTAATCTCACATGCCCCAGTGAGGCAGGACAGGGCAGCCATCCTCATTGCACAGAGAGGCTGAGTGACTTTCCCCAGAGCAAGGAATTGAACCCAGAGCTTAACTCCTGAGCTAGAGCCCTAAGCCAGTGATTTTCAAACTTTTGCACTGGTGACCCCTTTCATATAGCAAGCCTCTGAGTGTGACCCCCCCTTATGAATTAAAAACACTTTTTATATATTTAACACCATTTAAATGCTCGAGGCAAAGCAGGGTTTGGAGTGGAAGCTGACAGCTCGTGAGCTCCCACATAATAATCTCACGACCCCCTGAGGGGTCCTGACCCCCAGTTTGAGAACCCCTGCCCTAAGCACTAATGAATATTCCTACTCCTCTCCTGGGGTACAGTACAAGCAGGTGGCTTCTGTGCTCAGGATAGGCCTGGAGCTCCCCTCCTGGCTGAGGCAGTGCAATCTGCACAGCTACCGCCCCCCCGGGCTCCTCAAATTTCCCATTTCACCTCCCTCTCTTTCCTGAGCCACGCGTCTGTGCAGGCAGTGGGGTAATGGTGGTCCCAAGCAGCAGCATTGAGAGCTCAGCAGCCCATGCCCCTACATCTGGATCACACAGTATGTCCCCAACAAGGTCAGCCTGCAATCATCCCTCCTCTTCCCGCATGCCCCGCTTCTCAGCCAGGCGCTCCATGCCTGAAATATTGTCAGTCATGCCAGGTCATTAAGGAACCTGGCCCCCCTCCTTCACAGTATCAACACCCACATAGTCGAACCCAAAGCTTTAGGACTTCTCAGTCTCTTCCCAGAGTGGCACCAATCAAGCACTCTCGCCACCTAGTCCCAGCCCTTCAGAGTTGAGAACTCACACTCCCCTCCGGCTTCCCTCCATCCTTTTGTCAGGTCAGTGACCTACAGAGGCCCTTTGCGGTCTGCCCTCTGATCCTTGCCGAATTCCCTAGGGGCTTCCTGCTGAAGCTACTTCTGGACCACGGTCTGCTTCATAGGAGAGGATATGGGGTCTTCTCACTTCACGTCTCCTCCCAGTTGTACCCACTAACCTGCCCAGACATTCTGTCCTCAACCCAGGACTAAACCCTTCTTACAGTTCTCCCCCACAACCGGGTTCCAGCCCAACCCTCTCTACTCTGGGCCAGCTCCCTCTCTACTACCAGAGATCCTCCTCTTTTCCCTAGGACACTGCCCCTCCCCGCCCCCCATTTGACCAGACCCAGCTGGGGAACACTTATCCTGTTGCTGGGCAGCTGGACCATTTCCCTGGCCAGTCACCCAAAGCTACAGCCCTGGCCCTTCTTGGGCTGGATCTAGGAATAACCATCCATGTTTCTAATGATCCCACAGGAGTCAAACCTAAATGTAAGCGGGGGAATGGTCCCACTATTGTGGGGAACTTTCACTCCTACTCCCTTTACCCAGAGGCCTGACTGACCTCGAGGGCTCCCCTTCCACGCTTCTGGGTGGCAGAGGCCTCGTAACCCCAACAAGTCTGGATATCTGTTGGCTCGACCCCCAACTTTGCCGTGGTCACTTAGGGCTGGGCCTAGGGTGTCCCCACTCCAGGGTGCTCTCTCCGCACTAGATGCTTCCCTGACCCACTGATCATTGCATACAATTTATTAAACAGCAACTAATTACAAAAAATAAGGGAAAAATGGGAAAGGTTAAAGGAAAACCCGTCACCTCGCTCTGTGGGCATAGGGAACCACAAACAGCCATTGCTGGAATGTCAGGGCAGTTGATGGTTGAGTTCAGGATCCTCACAAAAGGAAGAAAGGAGAGTAGCAAAATATGGACCCTGGACTTCAGAAAAGCAGACTTTGACTCCCTTACGGAACTCATGGGCAGGATCCCCTGGGAGGCTAATATGACGGGGAAAGGAGTCCAGGAAAGCTGGCTGTATTTTAAAGAACAAAACATCCCGATGTGCAGAAAGAATAGCAAATATGGCAGGCAAACAACTTGGCTTAACAGTGAAATCTTCGGTGAGCGTAAACACAAAAAGGAAGCTTACAAGAAGTGGAAACTTGGACAGAAGACTAGGGAGGAGTATAAAAATGTTGCTTGAGCATGCAGGGGTGTAATCAGGAAGGCCAAAACATAACAGGAATTGCAGCTAGCAAGGGATGTGAATGGTAACAAGAAGAGTTTCTACAGATATGTTAGCAACAAGAAAAAGGTCAGGGAAAGTGTGGGATCCTTAATGAATGGGGGAGGCAACTTAGTGACAGATGATGTGGAAAAAGCTGAAGTACTCAATTCTTTTTTTGCCTCGGTCTTCACAGACAAGGTCAGCTCCCACACTGCTGTCCTGGGCAACACAACAGAGGGTCCTGTGGCACCTTTAAGACTAACAGATTTTTACAGATTCAGACTAACATGGCTACCCCTCTGATACTGGGCAACACAGTACGGTGAGGAGGTGAGTAGCCCTCAGTGATGAAAGAACAGGTTGAGGACTATTTAGAAAAGCTGGACATGCACAAGTCCATGGGTCCAGATCTAATGCATCCGAAGGTGCTGAGGAAATTGGCTAATGTGACTGCAGAGCCATTGGTCATTATCTTTGAAAATTCGTGGTGATTGGGGGAGGTCCCAGACAATTGGAAAAAGGCTAATGTAATGCCCATCTTTAAAAAAGGGAAGGAGGAGGATCCGGGGAACTATAGGTCAGTCAGCCTCACCTCAGTCCCTGGAAAAATCATGGAGCAGGTCCTCAAGGAAACCATTTTGAAGCACTTGGAGGAGAGGAAGGTGATCAGGAACAGTCAATATGGATTCACCAAGGGCAAGCCATGCCTGACCAACCTGATTGCCTTCTATGATGAGATAACTG
Source organism: Trachemys scripta elegans (assembly GCF_013100865.1). Taxonomy (NCBI): domain Eukaryota; kingdom Metazoa; phylum Chordata; order Testudines; family Emydidae; genus Trachemys; species Trachemys scripta. The sequence goes on from NC_048307.1 coordinate 39,452,285, forward strand.
GCTCTGTGGATATGGGGAAAGCAGTGGATGTCATACATCTTGACTTTAGCAAAGCTTTCGATACGGTCTCCCACAGTATTCTTGCTAGCAAGTTAAAAAAGTCTCTGCCTGAGACCTTTTTAAACCCTCCCCTGCGGGAAGAAGGGGGAAAAGAAGAAAGAGAAGGAATCCTGCTGCCAGTAAGTTAGGAGCAGCAACACAGCGAGCCTCACCAGGAGGAGAGGCTGCATTCCCTCCCATAAGGGAGAAAAATAAGCTAAAAAGACTGGTGGAGAGAAGGAACGGACTTTCCCTGTGCCACCAAGAGGGACAACATGGTGTCAGGAGTGGGATGTGTGAGTGAGACTTTGTGGCAAACCATCTCAGGGCAGGGTAAATCACCCCTATATATATATATAAAAAAGGAGGATGTAGTGAAGGCGTTGGTGCAGGCCACCGCGGCCTGACAAGAGGCTACCAGGGTGCAGATAGCTACCCAGCAGGAGTCAGTGCAAATACAGCAGGAGACAAATCAACTACTGATGAGCCAGGCGGTTCAGGATTGAGCCACCCTGCATGAGGTTGTGAACCAGCTAAAGGCCCTGACCACTCTAACGCACGGCCTCCATGGGACCCGGCCCTGCGGGCAAGCAACTACTCACAGAAGATGACGATGGATGATGACATAGAAGCATATCTCCTCGCATTCAAGAGAATGGCCCAGCAGGAGGCCTGGCCCCAAGACCAGTGGGCCAGTATCCTGGCTCCTTTTCTGTGTGGGGAGGCACAGAAAGGATATTTTGATATGACAACAGAAGCAGCTACAGATTACTCCCAGCTAAAGGTGGAGATCCTGGCGAGGTCTGGCGTGACGACAGCTATAAGGGCACAGCGGTTCCATGAGTGGAAATACCGAGACAGCAAAGCACCGAGGTCCCATCTGTTTGACCTGATCCACCTAGCCAGGAAGTGGCTGTGCCCCGAGACCCACGGCCCGGAGGAAATCGTGGAAATCATAGTTTTGGACAGGTACATGAGAGGGCTACCACCGGACATACAAGGATGGGTCAGTCAAAATGATCCCTCCTCCTATGGTGAGCTAGTTGCCCTCGAAGAGAGATCACCTAACAGCCCAGGAACTTTCTCAGACCACCGGGGAAGGAAGGCTCCAGAATAGGAGGCAAGTCTCTGTACCAAGGGCCCGAGTTGCCGTAGTTCCAGGCAGAACTATGGAGGGAAGGAAGGAGGCCGAAGAGCGGCCGGAGATCTCGGAGGGACTTGGGGCTGGGGGAGAAAGACTTGGGGGGTAAGGCCTAACAGCCCGAAAAATAGGGGGCTGCCCTGAGCAGGGTACCGATGTTATGCATGTGGAGAGATAGGGCATATAGCTGCCCAATGCCCAAACCTAGAAGAGCCCATGCAATCCGTCCTGGGAGATCTAGAAGAACCATGCGACCTAATAAATCTAGTAGGGCTTGCAATGGTCCCTCATAGATATACTAGGCCAGTTAAAATGAATGGTATAAAGATCACCGCGTTAGTAGACTCAGGAAGTGCGGTCACGCTGGTGTCGGGAAAGTTGATTGGGCAAGATCAACTATCCCGGGCCAAGTGCACAGGAATATCCTGTGTCCATGGGGATGTCAATTACTACCCAACCATCCAATAAAAAGAGAGGTCCTGGGAAACCCCACTAAGGTGACGGTGGGGGTGGTCCCGCAACTCTCCTATCCAGTCCTCATAGGACAAGACTTCCCAGGGTTTGGAAGTCTACTTCCTGCAGAGGAGTCAGAAGAAAGTAATAACCCCAAGAGCAATGGGATGACCTCGATAGTTAGCACCCCCCCGGTCTTCCATGAATTTGCCGAGGATTTATTCTTGCCCCCTAGGAAGACCAGGAAGCCTCAGCGAGAAAGGAGGGCAGATAAGAGGAGGGCAACGAGAGTCTTGGCCCAGAACCAGAAGCCTATACTCGTAGGGGAAAGAGTTGGCCCGACTGACAAGGGGACTAGGCAGGGGGTCGACGAACCAGCAGCCGGGCCCAGTTCCCCAGGGACCTCCCTCGAGAGGGAGAGGGAAATAGAACCCCCTGAGATTGGGCAAATTGGACCTTCACTGGAGAATTTTGGACAGGATCAGGCCAATGATCCGATATATAACAATATTCGCAAAGGGTCTCTTGCATCTGAAGAAGTGAGGTTCTTACCCACGAAAGCTTATGCTCCCAATACTTCTGTTAGTCTTAAAGGTGCCACAGGACCCTCTGTTGCTTTTTACAAATTCAGACTAACACGGCTACCCCTCTAATATTCGCAAAGAAGTAGTTGAGGTGAATGGGTTCCCTGTGGAAGGAAGAGCCAAGGGCCCAGGGCCATATTATATGATAAAGAAGGATGTGCTATACAGAGTAGTCCGGGTCCAAGAGCAAGTCGTGGAACAGCTTAGTACCACAGAAGCATCAGAGAGGCGTGATGGAGCTAGCCCACAGCCATCTGTTCGGGGGGGCATCTAGGGGTAGATAAAACCCTGGATCGAATTCTGCAGAGGTTTTTTTGGCATGGAATATATGCGGCGGTCCGACAATATTGTGCCTCCTGTCCGGAATGCCAATTACATGGCCCCCGACCACACTTAAGGGCACCTTTGGTACCTCTGCCAATTATTGAAGTCCCATTTGAGCGAATAGCTATGGACCTAGTAGGGCCACTAGAGAAATCAGCCCAAGGCCATCAGCACATACTGGTGGTGCTAGATTATGCCACCCGATACCCCGAGGCTGTTCCCCTATGGAACACTATGTCCAAGACCATAGCTAAAGAATTAATCCAAATTTTTGCTAGAGTGGGAATACCCAAAGAGATCCTGACTGATCAAGGAACCCCCTTTGTATCTAAATTAATGAAGGATTTATGTGCAATGCTCCACATATGGACCATAAGGACATCAGTCTATCATCTGCAGACCGATGGCCTCGTCAAACGTTTTAATAGAACATTAAAGAACATGATACGAAAGGTGGTGAGCCAGGACAGGAAGAACTGGGACACCCTGCTACCATACCTAATGTTCGCTATAAGGGAGGTTCCTCAGACTTCAACTGGATTTTCCCCATTCAAGCTGTTATATGGTCACCACCCCTGTAGCATACTGCACATTGCCAAAGAGGGTTGGGAAGAACAGCCGAACCCAGGGAGAAACATCATCGAGCATGTGTTGCAGATGAAAGATAGGATAGCCCAAGTCACCCCCATAGTGTGGGAACACATGGAGAGGGCGCAAGGGGCCCAACTACAATCGCCAAGCGACGATCCGAAAATTCCAGGTGGGAGATCGGGTAATGGTGCTCATACCCACAGCGGAGAGCAAGCTCCTGGCCAGATGGCAGGGGCCATACGAGATAATAGAAGCCAATGGAGAGGTCGATTGCAAGGTCCGACAGCCAGGTTGCTGGAAGCTGGAACAAATCTATCATATAAACCTGTTGAAACCTTGGCAAGACAGAGAAGCTCATGTGGTCACTCTAGGGTCACCTCCCCCCGAAAGCAACCAGCCTGGCCAAGTGGGAATATCCCCAGAATTTACCCCTGACCAACGAACTGAAGTGATCAACATGATCAAACACAACCAGGACGTGTTCTCAGAAAAGCCAGGCAGGACTACTGAGGTTCAACATCACATCCTCACAGAGCCTGGAGTGAAGGTGAATGTCAAGCCATACCGGACCCCGGAGGCGAAAAGAGAAGAGATCAAGACAGAAGTCAGGAAAATGTTGAAGTTAGGAGTCATTGAAGAGTCTCATAGCCAATGGTCAAGCCCAGTGGTCCTAGTACCTAAGCCTGATGGCAGTATGAGGTTCTGCAATGACTTCCAGAAACTGAATGAAGTGTCCCAATTTGATGTGCACCTTATACCCCCAAATAGATGAGCTAATTGACCGACTGGGAAAAGCACGATTTTTGTCCACCCTTATTGGCAAATTCCCTTGGCCAAGGCCGACAAAGAGAAGACGGCCTTTTCAACACCAGAGGGACTTTATCAGTACACTGTCCTCCCTTTTGGTTTACATGGGGCTCCTGCAACTTTCCAACGGCTCATGGACAAACTGTTGCGTCCACATGGCAAGTATGCGGCTGCCTATCTCGATGACATCATTATACATAGCCCAGACGGGGAGACGCACTTGGGGAAGGTGGAAGCAGTCCTGGACACCCTGAGGAAGGCGGGGCTGACTGCAAATCCCTCCAAATGCGCAATTGGGCTAGCAGAAGCCAAATACCTCGGATATATAGTGGGGAGGGGTGTGGTGGAGCCCCAACTCAACAAGTTAGAGGCAATACAGAATTGGTCCTGACCAGTCCGGAAGAAACAGGTCAGAGTGTTCCTGGGGCTGGTTGGATACTACAGGCGGTTCATCCCCCACTTTGCTACCAGGGCATGCCCGTTAACAGATCTAACAAAAGCCGGTGGCCCAGACATAGTAAGATGGTCTAGTGTGGCTGAGGAGGCTTTTGCAGATCTGCAGACCGCCCTCTGCACTGACCCAGTGCTGGTAGCTCCAGACTGGGAGAAACTGTTTACTTGCAAACTGATGCCTCTGAGGTTGGGTTGGGAGCGGTTCTTTCACAAATGGTTGGAGAAGAACACCCAGTCCTGTTCCTCAGTAGGAAACTCCTGCCCAGGGAACGTAAATATGCTGTAGTAGAGAAGGAATGCCTGGCAGTAAAGTGGGCCGTAGAAAGCCTTCGCTACTAGCTACTCGGACGGAGGTTTACCCTTGTCACGGACCATGCCCCTCTGAAGTGGATGCACCAAAACAAAGAGAGAAATGCAAGAGTGACAAGGTGGTTCCTGTTGCTACAGCCTTTCCTCTTCAGAGTACAACATAGGTCCGGAATCAAGCATGGCAACTCGGATGGCCTTTCAAGGGTACACTGTTTGCCGACCCAAGTAGTCCAACCCCGTAGTGTTGAGCGGGCGGTGGTGGGGGTGGGGGTGATAAACTCAGGACAGACAGCTGCAATGGGGGGGGGGCAGAAATCAGTCTCAGAGGGTTAAAAGGCTGTCCTCCCTATCAACTGGTTGGGTAACTACAGGTCAATCAGGTTCAGCTGAGAAGGGGTTACCAGAGTATCAATTAGAATCAGCTGAGAGCTGAGCTACCTGAGGTTAATTAGGATCAACTGATTCCAACTAAGGGCTGTCTGAGACCTTTTTAAACCCTTCCCTGGGGGAAGAAGGGGGAAGAGAAGAGAGAGGAGTCCTGCTGCCAGTAGGTTACGAGTAGTAAGACAACGAGCCTCACCAGGAGGAGAGGCTGCATTCCCTCCCATAAGGAAGAAAAATAAGCTAAAAAGACTGGTGGAGAGAAGGAATGGACTTCCCCTGTGCCACCAAGAGGGACTATATTACCCAAGCCTGTCTCGCCAGGGCGAAAAGCAGCGGAGGCTGGGGAGACCGAGAAGGTGCCTTGCCACACTGGCTAGAATGTCGGGCTCAACGGGTAGTGATCAATGGCTCAATGGCTAGTTGGCAGCTGGTATCAAGTGGAGTGCCCCAGGGGCCGGTCCAGGGGCCGGTTTTGTTCAACATCTTTATTAATGATCTGGACAATGGGATAGATTGCACCCTCAGCAAGTTCGCAGATGACACTAAGCTGGGGGGAGAGGTAGATACGCTGGAGGGTAGGGATAGGATCCAGAGTGACCTAGACAAATGAGAGGATTGGGCCAAAAGAAATCTGATGAGGTTCAACAAGGACAAATGCAGAGTCCTGCACTTAGGACAGAAGAATCCCAGGCACTGCTACAGTCTAGGGATTGAGTGGCTAGGCAGCAGTTCTGCAGAAAAGGACTTGGGGATTACAGTGGATGACTCATAGACTCATAGACTTTAAGGTCAGAAGGGACCATTATGATCATCTAGTCTGACCTCCCGCATGATGCAGGCCACAAAGCCATCCCAACCCTTTCCCTTGACTCTGCTGTTGAGAAGCTGGATATGAATCAGCAATGTGCCCTTGTTGCCAGGAAGGCTAATAGTATATTGGGCTGCATTAGTAGGAGCATTCCCAGCAGATCAAGGGAAGTGATTATTCCCCTCTATTTGGCACCGGTGAGGCCACATCTAGAGTACTGCATCCAGTTTTGGGCTCCCTACTACAGAAAGGATGTGGACAAATTGGAGAGAGGTCAACGAAAGTGATCAAGGGGCTGGGGCACATGACTTACGAGGAGAGGCTGAGGGAACAGGGGTTATTTAGTCTGCAGAAGAGAAGAGTGAGGGTGGATTTGATAGCAGCCTTCAACTATCTGAAGGGGGGTTCCAAAGAGGATGGAGCTCGGCTGTTCTCAGTGGTGGCAGATGACAGAACAAGGAGCAATGGTCTCAAGTTGCAGTGGGGGAGATCTAGGTTGGATATTAGGAAAAACTATTTTACTAGGAGGGTGGTGAAGCACTGGAATGGGTTACCCGGGGAAGAGGTGGAATCTCCATCCTTAGAGGTTTTTAAGGCCCAGCTTGACAAATTATTTAGTTGGTGTTGGTCCTGCTTTGAGCAACGGGTTGGACTAGGTCTCTTCCAACCCTGAGGTCTCTTCCAACCCTAATCTTCTATGAGTCTATGATTCACAGTCTGTTCCTCACACGTCCCAGGCCTCCTGCCAAGGCCCTGGCTGTGCTGCAGAAAGGTTGCGGGTCAGACACTCGCTCTGGTGGTCACCACACACCTTCAGGCTCTAGGTGGCAGAGTCCTTCCCCACAGCGTCGTTCTCCCTCCCTCCCATTGACGTTGTGATCCCCCTCCATGTCTGGCTTGCAAGATCTCTTGGCTGGGGGTGTCTCCCTGCACTGGGCTCACTGCTCAGGGTCTCCCCTCACTCTCCCCAGCTGCTCACCGCACCTAGCTCAATACTGCTCCAGCCCCAGCTCCAGCCCCAGCACTGCTGCTGCTCTGCCTCCAGCCCCCTGGGCTGCTTATCTGGCCCCTCTGGCTCTGGTTGCTGCAGTTCTCCTCCCAGCACTGACCTGTTCCCTGGGCTGCTTCTCTGGCTCTTGTTGCTGTGGCTCTGCTCCCAGCACTGCCCTGCTCCCTGGGCTGCTTCTCGGGTTCTCTCTGGCTGGCGAGGCCCTGCTCCTGAGCTCGGCTCAGGCCCCTGCTCTTTCCTTAGTCTGGTCCTACTCTATTCCAGGCAGTTCCCACAGTTGCCAACTTTCATGCGATAAATAAACACCCTGACTTTCACAATAAGCCAAAAATCAAGCTAATCCCATTTCAAAACAAGGCCAAAACAAGCCAATCCCTAAGAACCCCAGCACTCTATGTGACTAGATCCCCCCGGCATGCAGTCTGGGCCTGTGGTGGGCCCACAGTGCACCCCTGACTCTCTCCCCACCCCTTGCCCCTGCTTGCCGGGAGATTATAAAAAAAAAAAAAAAGAAGCAATAAGCTACAACAAGCAACATGCTACAAGCCAAACAAGCAACAAGCCAAAAACTAGCCAACAAGCAACTCACAAGCCAATTAAACTAAAAACAAGCCCAATTTCTGTGTGGGTTTGGCATGTCTGGCAGTTCCGCTCACAAGGAGGATGGGACCCCCCAGCCTCCTGATTCCCTCATTAGCCTGCCTGCCCTGTCAATCAGGCTGATCTGGAGTATTGGCCGCTCCCCATTGCTGCTGGGACTGTCAGTCTCAGGATCCTGATTTCCCATCGACCCTTCCTTTTGGTACTGGGAGATGGCCAACCAACCTCCTCCCCCACTAAGTTTTAGTAAGGGGACAACAGTCCCCTTAGATCAGGGGTCTCAAATACACTGCTTGCAGAGTTATTTGCTGCGGCCCGCCAAGCTCCCCGCCCCCCAGGAGTTATTTCCTGTGGCCGCCAAGCACCCCTCACCCCATCAACAGCCATTGTCTAGCAAGAGAGCTACAATGCAATGACTCACCTGCATGAGGCCCCACCAGGGGAATTGCTCAACCTTGCTGAGAGACTCATCAATGCCCCCAAGATGTGCCTGGACTTGTGTTTCAAAAGCACATGGACTGAGGGTATAAAACAAACAGAGTGGACACATACGGGGCCCTTTTCCTGCCCCATCTATGCAGCAAGCAACCAAGATACAGAGAAGACAAGACTCCAACACAGGAGACTGGCCCAGGTTTAAGGAACAAACCTGTATATTAAGGATTGCAATATCCAGTGGGGTAAGAAAAACTGCCAAATCTAGTTGCTGCCCAGTCTAATAGTGTTGAGAGTTTAGACTGCGTGCTTATATTTTCTTTTCTTTTGATAACCACTCTGACTTGTTATGCTTTGATTTATAATCACTTAAAATCTATCTTTATAGCTAATAAATCTGTTGGTTTATACTACCTGAAGCAGTGTGTTTGGTTTGAAGTGTGTCAGAGGCTCCCGTGGGGATAACAAGCCTGGTACATATCAATTTCTTTGTTAAATTGACGAACTTATATATGTCCAGCGGGCATAACTGGACACTGCAAGACAGGTTCCTATGGTTGTTTCTGGGACTGGAGATATTGTCTAGTGTCATTCGCTTGCAAGTAGCTGGGAGCAGCTTACATGCCAGAGGCTGTGTGTGAACAGCCCAGGAGTGGCGGTTCTCACAGCAGAGCTGGGTAAGGCTGGCTCCCAGAGTCAAGGACTGGAGAGGCCTAGCAGATCATCGGTCCAGATAACACCAGAGGGGAACGTCACACCTGTGCAATGCTCTTAAGTCCTATGTGGGCAATCTATGTCAGCGGGGAAAGGAGAGAACTTACCTCATCTGGGGGCTGAAGTGCTAACTTTGATTTGTCCCCTTTGACAGAAGCATATGGTACAAGAGAGGAAGACTGTGCCCAGGGCTCCCTGATCGCCCCAATCTTCCCCAGGAGTTTGGGATCCAGGATGGGAAGGGTGTCAGTGTTGGACGGGGTGAGAAACATATCCGGTCTCTGGAAAAAACAACAATACAGCTTAGATGGAGAGAGCTTAGATGTAGGCAATGGATCAGAGCTGAAAAGAGCAGGGGGACTGGGTTCTGAATAACCCATATTCTCTCCTGTGTTTGCTTCTTAGAAATCAAGACCCCTCGGGCCTGATTTTCAATAGCCCAGAAGCTCCCAGCTGCCTCCAGAAATGTGAGAGTAATTCTGCCCCTAATTTCCATGTGCTCTGGCCATGCTGGTCTGCCCAGCTGGGATAGCCATGCACATAAAGCAGGCAGAGAGTCGTGCAGGGCTTCTGAAAAATCAAACCCTGCACAGTCTGTTCCTGTCAACGACAGATCTCAGGCACTACGGGCTTCACTTTCAGAGGTGCTGCTCTGCCTGACTCCTGCTGGGGCTGTGAACTAGCCAATGAGAGGGGAAGGCTGCTGGGACTAGGGGCACAGAACATAGGAGTCAGGGTTGTGGGTCTAATTCCTAGCTCTGCTAGAGCCTTGCACTTAACCTCTCTGGCCCTCATTTCCTATTGCTAAGTGGGGATAATAATCCCTCCCTGTGTCACAGTGGCATATGAGGCCTGTGGACTTTCGAGGCTTAATTTCCTGAAGTGAGTTGCTAGGTATCTATGGCTCCTGCCTTTCTCAACAGATATGCCCTGTGCCTGTTAACAGCCCAGTCTCGTCCTTTGGCCTACATGCTGTTTTTTATGTGTCTTCCACCCCATCAGCCCCATGCTGGGAAAGGGGGCTGACTTCTCTTCTGGCTGACTGTGCCTTCCCAGGCTTTTCAGGGTGGAATCTATGCTGTTGGCTGCGTAGGAGAGAGGTCTGGGTAGAGAGCAGCCCTGAAGGATCACAAGAACGTAGCTTCGCAAAGTGTTTCCAAAACCCGCATGGAAATGCTACGGTGGCAAACGTCCCTAGCAGGGCCGGCTCCAGTTTTTTGATGCCCCAAGCAAAAAAAAAAGGGGGGGGCCGGAGCACCACCACCGAAGCAAAGTGCCGCCCCCAAAAGGCTGGAATGCTGCACCTTGAAAAGGGCCGTCCCAAGCACATGCTTGGAATACTGGTGCTTAGAGCCGGCCCTGGTCCCTAGGGCTGTCCCAGCACAGTGGGCTTTGCAAGGGATTGGCGTGGTGCACATAGCAAGCAGAGCCAGGGCTTGAGCCAGATGTTGATTCAGGACTGTAATGCGATTTTACCTTCCTTCATTTCCAGCCACTCAGCTCTGCCTCCCTCCCCCGCCAGCCTGGGTTTTATAGACTAGCATCTAATCTGGTTAGAGAGGGAAGTTGGATCTAATGAAATAAACAATGGAGTCCATAGTACCCTTGCTGCTGCCCTGGAAGAGGGGTCATGGTTAGGATGGTGGGAGAGGGGAGAGTGGCTTTATGCTTTGCAGAATTTGCCTGATGAATTACAACAACCCTCCACCCCCGTTGGCATCAGCACCTGCCTTCTGCTTCTCCCAGTGGTGACGGGCCTCCCAGATTTTAGCTTTCATTTATTCCACCACTTGAAGGTTTTGGTTTCTGTAAGTATTGGGCCCATGGCGGCTGGGATACCATGAACAGGCAGACCCCTCAGACAATGCAGCTCAGCAGTGACATGCTGTGGCAATGTTGAGCTTGTACCCTGGTCTGCCAATGCTCCTCATTCGTGACCTGGTATTTTGGTGCTGGACCTCTGCCAAACATTGCCACACTCCCTGGTTTCTGAGCTGTAGCAATCTCTGCTTCCCTGGCCTGGACCCCATGGCTCTGCCAACTCCCTCCCACAATCTGATTCTGCTATTCTGCATTTCTCTGCTTGTGGTTTCTTTGACAAAACAAATCTAGGTGCCACTGTTCCCCATGACTGTAACTAGGTTCACTGGGGAAGGGACAGGCTCTGAGTTCTCAGCCAGACACTGGGAGTGAGGAGCCTAAATACTTTTGTGGATCTGGGCCAGGTGTCTCCGAGCCTAGTTTACCCAGTGACACTAGTTGCCAAAGACTCCACTCTCCAGAGCCTGTATCTTATCTAGTGATCCCATTCTTGGGAGACAATGGTTTGTCCCATGGCTCTCCAATGTGGCTGATTACTGAGTTGCTGAATGCCAGTGGCTGCTATATTAACACTAGTCCCTGAGGGCCATCACTTCTGCACTGGAACAATCAGCAAAGTCCATGGCATCCCCATAATAATCTGTAACCTGGTTCCCAAGGGAGTAACCCTGTTCCTCTGATACTGTGGCAGCTCCCCACTCTGCAGTAATCTGTAGGCCTGACTTTTGACTAATGTGTTATCATTGGCTCAAATCCCTGTCTGCATTTGAAGGGGCCTGTGCTCAGGAGGGTGATACACAGACACAATTCCATTGCCCTCGGAGTTGTTCCTGTGCTGATACAGGCCTGGGTTTAGGGCTCAATTACATGGCTAATATTAGGGAAATTAACCAGCTGCCCAAACAACTGGGAAAGGCAGAAGGCCCTTAAATAGAAGAGGAATGATCATTCACTGGAGAAGATTCAGCTGGGCTTGTGCAAACTCCATGGAGCCAGAGGATTCTTCATTGCAATAATCTCAAGCCTCCGCCTCCCATGATTGGTGTGTGCCTTGCAGACAGTCTCTTCATTTAGCACAGCCCAAGTACTCAGGCACCTCTAACTTGCCAAATTGGTGTCTGTAATGGGAAGCAGCAAAATGGCCCTTGCTTATGTCTTACTCCGTGACTGTGGATGACACTGTCTTGTTAGTGCAGTAATGAGGAGCCGTCTTTGAAGGCACAAAACAACGCACATCCTTTGGCCCGAGTGCCTTTCCTTCCTTGATTCCCCAAAGCCGCTGCCACTGGGAGAGATTATGTGCAGAACAAGGAACTTTCCAAGTGCTCTGAAGGTGCCCTCACGAACTTCCCGATTGCTGCCTCATTAATGCCATCAGATGCTGTCTTCTGTGCTGACGCATTTCATTAAGCTGGAGGCCTTGACCTCGGAAAGGCTCCTCTGGCATCAAAGAAAGCAAGACACCATACTGCCAAGTGGAAATCCCTCCTCCCTCTCCGGTTCCCTGAACCTGCCCTCCCCAGGGGACAGGATCATGCAAAATGCAACAGTTTATCATGCTCTCTGCAATTACAAGTGCGCAGCATACAGCTGCTGTTGGCCGAGCTGAAATTACCATGAATCCCATCTCTTTGCCTGCCATCTTCACTTGACGGAGATAAAGAGTGTTTGCTAGCAGAAGTGCACATGTTCTTAATTCAATTAGCTCTCCCCAGAACACTCCTCTGGGAGTAGCAGGCAGAAACTGACAAATTCTCTTTAACAAAGATATTCATTTCCCCCCTCCCCACTTTTGGCTTTGCCCTGCTGTATCCCACTCATTAGCTATCTAACAAAGCAAGCCCAGCCCAATCTGTTTCCCTTCAGCAGCAATTCTATAACTCTTATGTAATTTATACTGCGATAAGGGGATCTGTCTAGTCAGGCAGCGCTGGGATTATTGCAGGCAGGAAGCTGGCAGAAGAATAATGAGAGAGCCTGGGAGTCTGCCCATTCATTCAATGGCATTTCATTTCTTTTGGCAATATTTATTTTGTTACTCAGGCTCTCTCTCTCTCTCTCTCTCTTCACACAGATGGATAAATATAGACACCAACACTACAGACAGGCAGGTATAGATTGAGACTTTCAAAGCAGTACAGGGGATTTAGAAAGGTCTTTTCCATTAAAATCAGAGAAAATCACGGGCCTTGTTTGAGTCAATGGGAGTTTTGCCATTGACTTCATTCAGGCCAGGATTCACTCTGTTTCTAAATCCTCTAGACAGGTTTGACAATATTATGCATAGTTACCTGTACAGGCACACACACATAGACACTGAAAAAAAATGCTATCATTTCAAAGAGGCCTTTCTATCCCGGATCTTGTATCATCTGGCTAATTGATCCTGTCTCCTTACAGCCCTTCCTGCATTGTACTTAGCGGTCCGTCAACATTTGTCACTTTAAAGGAGCTGCATATGGTGGCTGTTTAGTTTGACTGTAAGATGAAGATACACACATGTGATCAGCCCAGAACCCTTATTTGTTAAAGAAAAAACATGTTACTTGGTTACAATGTTTAAGTGACAGAATGTGAGAAAAATAAGAGATATTTCCCCTGTCAATGTCAAGCTCATGTTTCCAGGTAGAGAAAGGTTTGTCTAACAGGTTGTTTTGGGGGCAGATCGTCAGCTGGCGTTAATTGTCATAGCTCCACAGAGCTATGACAGCTGAATGGAGCTATGACAATTTATACCAACTGAGCATCTGCCCCTTCATTTTTAAATGGCATCAGTGTAATAAATTAAAGTTATCTAGGCAATGACGGATGTAGGTTGAGTTTGGTTAGCCTGAAAAAAAGGATGTTTTTCTCTTCTCTCCTTTGCATCACTGTTGAATGGAACAATGTACAGATTCATTGATCTTTATTAATTCATAAATTGCAAGGTCAGAAGGGATCACTGTGATCATCTAGTCTGATCTCCTCCATAACACAGGCCAGAGAACTGCCCCAAAATAATTCCCAGACCATACATTTTAGAATGACATCCAAACTTGATTTAAAAATTGCCAACGATGTAGAATCTACCTTGACCCATGGTAAATGGTTCCAGTTGTTAATTACCCTCACTGTTAAAAATATACAACTTATTTCCAGTCTCAATTTGTCCAGCTTCCACTTCAAGACATTGGATCATGTTCTACTTTTCTCCATGTAGGCACATATAAACTGTGATCAAGTTATCCCTTAACCTCCTCTTTGTTAAGCTAAATAGATTGAACTCCTTGAGTCTATCACTATACATCATGTTTTCTAATCCTTTAGTCATTCTTGTGGCTCTTACATGAACCCCCTCCAAGTTTTCAACATCGTTCTTGAATTGTGGACAGCAGAACTGGACACAATATTACAGCTGCAGTTGCACCATAGTGCCAAGTACAGAGGTAAAATAATCTCTCTGCTCCAACTCAAGATTCCCCTGTTTATGCATCCCAGGACTGCATTAGCCCTTTTGGCCACAGCATCACACTGGGAGCTCACATTCAGCTTATCCACCATGACCCCAAATCTTTCTCAGAATCATTGCTTCCCAGGATAGAATCCCCATCCTGTAAGTATGACCTGCATTCCTAGATGTATACATTTACTTTTAGCTGTATTAAAACACATATTGTTTGCTTGCACCCAGTTTACCAAGTGATCCAGATTGTTCTGTATCAGTGACCTGTCCTCTTCGTTATTTACCACTCCCCCAATTATCATGTCATCTGCAAACTTTATCAGTAATGATTTTATGTTTTCTTCTAGGTTAGTGATAAAAATATTAAATAGTGTAGGGCCAAGAACAGATCTTTGCAGGATCCCACTAGAAATTCACACATTCAATGATGGTTCCCTGTTTTCAATTACACTTTGAGAGTTAGACAGCTTTTAATCTTTTGTATCATTCTAGTTTTTTCATGAAAATGTCATGCGGTACCAAGTCAAACACCTTACAGAAATCCAGGGATCCTGCATTAACACTATTAGTTTTATCAGCCAAACTTGTGAGCTCATCAAAAGAAGATATCAAGTTAGTTTGACGGTATCCATTTTCCATAAGACCATGTTGATTAGAATTAATTACATTACTCTCCTTTAATTCTTTATTGATCATGTCCCATATCAGCCACTCCATTATCTTGCCCAGGATTGATATCAGACTGATAGACCTATATTTACCCAAGTCAAACTTGGGCCAGGTATAAAAAATTATCAGTATCATACCTAGAAACTACTTATCTAAAACAGTGGTCTCCAAACTTTTTTGATCGCGCACCCCTATCAGTAAAAAATTTTTTAGCACGCACCCCCTGCCACGCCAAAGCAAAAAACAAAAACAAAAAAAAAGCCACTCAGACCCCCCCCCGGACGGCCCAAAAAAAAAAAAAAAAAAAAAAAAAAAAGCGCTCCTCCTGCCGTGCACCCCCAAGGATCCTCTTGGAGACCACTGATCTAAAACTCCAGATATGTAAGTAGATCAGGAAATGTCTAGGAAGAAGTAATTAGGTTTAATCCCTTTTATTTCTTTATGGCTTTTGAATTCCTCTGTGCTAACCCCAGGTGCTTTTGTTTTCCTTGTAACTTTAAGCTGGACCTCAAGAAAGCTATTTTTGATGCTTAATACTTGTAGTTGTTTTTTTTTAAATCTAGCAAAAACCTAAGTCCCAGATGTATTTTCTTCTTTTATTTTATTAATAAAATTTACCTTTTTTCAGAACAGAATTGGATTTTTGTGTCCTAGGAGGTTTGTGCACATGTTTAATTAGCTGGTGCCAACAGCTGATTTCCTTTATTTTCTTCTCAGCTCTTCCCCGGGGGTGGGGTGTGTGTGTGTAAAAGGGCTTGAGGGTACCCTGCAGGAAGGAATTCCCAAGTACGCCTTCCTGGATTCTCAAAGGGGTTTTGCACTTGGATGGTGGCAGATCTACCAATCCAAGGTCAGAGAAAAGCTGTAACCTTGGGAGTTTAATACAAGCCTGGAGTGGCCAGTATTAATTTTTAGAATCCTTGCGGGCCCCCACCTACTGCACTCAAAGTGCCAGAGTGGGGAATCAGATGTAACAATCATTATCACCATTTTACAGATAGGGAAACTGAGGAACAGATAAGGGACCCAGAAGGCTGAACTGGGGATGGATGCCAGGTCTCGTGAGTCCCAGTACAGTGCTCTGTCCTCTGGTGTAGATCAGTGCCCTGTTGTGCTAGATGCTGTCCAAAAACATAGTAGGATTCTCTGCCTTAAACAATTTATGGTCTAACTAGTCAGGCAGACATAGGATGGGGGAAAGGGAGAATTACTACTGAGAACCACTTGGGAAGTGAAGAACAGAGAGATTAAGAGTAGACTCCAAAGTGCTCAGTGTTAGTCTAACTGTGCTCCCATTGTCTTCAATAGGAGCAGCATTAAGCCAACCAGGGCCGGCTCCAGGCACCAGCGAAGGAAGCAGGTGCCTGGGACGGCCAATAGAAAGGGGCGGCAGTGCGTCCGTTGTCGGGGCGGCATGTCCAGATCGGCAGCGGCAGCTCAATCAGCTTGTTGTGCTAGATTTTGCAATTTTGCGGCAATTCGGCGGCAGGTACTTCACTCGCTGTCTTCCTCTTTGGCGGAAGCTCGATCAGGTTCTTCTTCTTTTCTTTTTTTTTCGCTGCTTGGGGTGGCAAAAAAGCTGGAGCTGGCATTGAAGCCAACACTCAGTTCATTTGAAAAATCCCACTCCAAGGTTCACACAAAGAGTCTGTGCTACAGCCAGGGACTGAACCCAGATCTTCTGAGTCTCAGTCCAGGGCTTTCAACAGAAGAGCAGCCTTCCTCAGCAAGACATTCCAAACTAAAATTCCTTAACGGGTTTGTCTTAGTGAATAAATCCAGCATATACAAAAAGTAAAAGGTCCCTTTGAAGCCAGTTGGGATCTGTATTGTCCTTAGTATGGAGTATCACTGAGTCTTGTTTTCAACAGGAAATGTGCTTGCGCCTGAAGCTGTATGGGTAGCACCATGGGCTATGCCTTTATACACTAAACAGAGTGATGCATAGAGAGAACTTAGATGCGAACTCTGCAGTAGGGTTAGTAATTCAATAAGAGGGGTTCCTACCTGACAGTCAATAGTCAACCAAAGCCCCAGCATGGGGCTGCGTAGAGTGAGGCCAAAATTTCCTAACAAAACTGTCCCCTCAGAAAATGCTGATTTAACAAAACCGAAAGGTTTCACAGGATCATATCGATTTCTTCAAAAATGTAAATGAAAAATTTTCAAAACATTCCATTTCAACGTGATTGTTTCGACTATACTATACTATGTAAGGGTGACATGAAATATTTTGGAATATTTTGTCTGAAGACAAATTCAGAGATTTCAATTTTTCATTCCACTTCAGGATTAAACCGAATTTTGAAATCTCAGCTTTTCCCATAGGACAGAAATTGCTTTTTCCAACCAGCTCTAATGTTGTGCAGCTGGCTTTCAAAGGAGAAGCTAAACCAAGATCCTAACTCACTGTGGCTATTAAAATCCAACAGCGTAGGAATAGAAAAACTGGTGTCCTGAGGGAGTGGAGTCATATTTCTTGAAAAGCAAGATGCCTAGACAGCACTACTACTGTGTACACTGGTTCATCACAGGCCTAGTTGATTTCAGGATCTAAAGCCAAACCTGGGCCAGTTCTGCCCCAATAGCATCCATGGAACTGCTAAACGTTTGTGAAACAGATGTATAAGGCCAGATTGTTAGATGTTGTACATTGGCGTTGATGCCCTGAAGTCAGTGGAGCTTCATTGATTTATACGAGCTGAAGATCTGGCTCAGTGTGTTTTGTGGAATGCAGATGCCCAGATTAAAAATTTAGCTGTGTTGAAATGCATGGCCTGCTGCATAAAATGGTTCAGAGGAGATGTAAAGAGAAAGATTCACTTGGCAAATCTCCTCTCTCCTGCCATCTGGGGTGGGAGAGAAATACAATGGTGACTAGATTCAGCTTGGTTACAGAGAGAAAGGGATCCATGAAACTGCAGCTGTTTGACCCCATCATCCAGCCTTTACAAGGGCACATGAAAACTACTCCATTGCCCACATCAGCCGATGCTTACATTTTGGTGCATGCCAGTTAAGAAGGGACCAGGCAAATTCACCTACATAATGTATCTGCTCAAAAGAGGGCCTGAAAACGGAGCAATCTATCCCCTGACCATTCAATAGAGAGAGGGAATTGACAACTTTCAGGACTTAAATTCACTGGCTACCAGTCACGGAGCTGGCTAATAAGTCATGCCCCACGGTCTGGTGCTTTTATTCCATCAATACATAGCAGGCAGGATCTGCCCTGCTCTATGCATCCTGTAGGAGAATGTCTGTTCTCTGTGCTGCCATGGCAGGAAGGAGGTGCACAGGGGAATGTTTGGTCTCTGGGTGAAGTTGCACAAAGCACTTTCTAAAGGAGGTATTTAAATGGCCCTGCTAATGTAGCATCTGAGTGTTTAACAATCACAAATGTATTTTACCCACACAACACACCGTGAGGCAAGGCAGGGCTACTATCCCCATTGTACAGCTGGGGAAACTGAGGCACTGAGGAACTGAGTGACTTGCCCAAGGTCACACAGGAAGTCTGTGACAGAGCAGGGAACCAATAAGCCATTCTTCCTCTGATTAGAGTGAGCCTGTAAAACTTGGCTGTAGCCGACAGGAAAGGGTAGGTTTGGCTTGCTGTGCAGAGTATGGCTAGATTGTCACTGAAAAACCTGGCTGGGATCCACGGAGGAGGGTAGGTCACTTGCTGTCAACTGGAGAATGAGGGTCAGACTTCAGGGTGATGTAGATCAGTAAAGGACCTAAGGCGCAGGAAAATCAAGCTGTGTCAAGAGAGTACAGTTAAACTGGGGACAAACCTTATGTAGATGCTCTAGTTTCAGTTTAAGGGCATGTCTAACCTACAGCTGCTACAACACTGTAGTGGTGCCACTGTAGTGCCATAGTGTAGATGCTTCCTACATTGATGGGATGGGTTTTTCTGGGTATGTAGTTATCCACCTTTTTGAGAGGCAGTAGCTAGCTCCACAAAATAATTATTCCATCAATTTAGCCATGTCTACGCTGGGGGTTAGGTCGATCTATCTATGTGAAATTATTCATAGCCCTGCACAATGTGGCTAGGTTGATCTAATTTTTAAATTGAGATTAGGTCTGAGAGAGATTTATTTCAGGTGGACTTAATCTTGTCCCAATAAACTGAAGCTAAACCAAAAAAAGCAACTCCAACTGAAATCAGAACATCCACATGGGGGTTGCATCAGTTTAAATTCACAGTTTAGGATCTATTGGGGCAACTTTTGTTTGGAGACCAGGCCTTAGCCTGGGGCTGGCTGAGGGGAGACTGAGCAGATGTGACACTTTGTACCTCAGGGAAACAGCCTGCACCCCCATGTTCATCCTTATAATATGATTGTGTGGTATCCAATGCAAAGCTTGTCATGTCAGGTGTCTTTGGAAGGCTCATGATGCACTGAGCACTGTTGTTATAGTAATGTTATAGGTTGTAATTTCAGGTATATAGTTATGAGGCTGAAAATGTGTCCTCACGGCTTAAAACAAGCCCAGGCAAAAACTCTCCAGGAGCAGAGGCTGAGGCAAAACTGTCCAAGAGCAGAGGGGCAGTTCATTCCTCATCAGGACATGTATGGGACAAACCCAGCCCAGCCTCACAGGAACAAAGGACACTGGCCTAGGCAGCAACAAAGGATCTGTTGGACTCTCGAATGAGTCACCCCCCTTCGCTTGGTCAGTTTGGGACTACGATGAGGTAATGCTCACCTGACTCTGCGGGGGAAGGAGGGGAGATCCAAGAGGGAAGAAAGGACATGATAAAAGGAAGAGACATTTGCCATGCTCGCAATCGCTCTCTTTCACCTCCATCTACAGACACCACCACCAAGCGATTGAAGAGCTGATCAAAGGGGAGAGTCTGGCTGAAGGGCAAGCAGCCAGCCTGTGGTGAGAAGCATCTAAGTTTGTAAGGGCATTGGAAATGTTAAGATCAGCTTAGAATGCATTCTGCTTTAATTTCATTTGACCAAATCTGACTTCTTGTGCTTTGACTTATAATCACTTAAAATCTATCTTTGTAGTTAATAAATTTGTTTGTTTATTCTACCTGAAGCAGTGTGTTTGGTTTGAAGTGTGTCAGAGACTCCCATGGGGATAACAAGCCTGGTACATATCAATTGCTTTATTAAATTGACGAACTCATATAAGCTTCCATTGTCCAGCGGGCATAACTGGACACTGCAAGACTGAGGTTCCAAGCGTTGTGTATGGGACCGGAGGTATTGGCTAGTGTCATTTGGTTGCACAATCCAAGCAGTGGCTGGCCAAAAGTGCCCACTCACGTAGCTGGGAGCAGCTTATATGCTAGAGGCTGTGCGTGAACAGCTCGGGAGTGGGGGTTCTCACAGCAGAGCAGGTAAGGCTGGCTCCCAGAGTCGAGGATTGGAGTGACCTAACAGATCACTGGTCCAGATAACACCAGAGGGGAACATCATAGCAGAGCATCCACATGAAGAGCTATTCTACACATGAAAGTTATCATGGAATAAGTTAGGGTGTGAATTTAAAGCTACTGTATTCCAGAATAACTCCATGTGCGGACACTCATTATGGAAGAAGAGGGCCTTTTTCTGGTTACTTTAATCCACAATCCATGTGGCTTTTTGGCACATTTAAAGCAGTTCCATTTCTTATAACTCTGCCTGCCTGCCCTAGCGCTTATTGCTAATGAACATGGGAGGAGCTCCTGAGATAAACTTATTAAAAGATTCAGAGAAAATACTCAGATCTGGCCTGGGGTTTTTGCCCAGGTCTGACAGTGAAGACTCAGGGATGGATGGATGGATCCATTGGTTTTATACTGCCACTCATCACCATAGTATCTGGGTGCCTTCCACATAACACCAATAGCAATAACAAAGTCCCTAGTGGACTTCATGAAGTCTCCAGCTCTTCTCCCTTTTCTGGGTCAAATCTCTGCCTCCTTCCTGCGAAGGGGAATAGATTTTTATAACACACCTATTGCCAGAGTATCTGAGCTTGTTTTGGAAGATATTACCCCAAACCATAGTCATCCCTAGTGTGACTCTAGTGGGCCTAATATAACATGATAGAGCCATATAATATGGCACATTAAGTTAGTGTCAATTGCTGTCCACTCATGATACATATTTTTCCAGTCAATGTCCTATCTTGCAAAGTGCTGAGCCCTCTCAACTCCCATTAAAGTCAAAGGAATTGAGAGAACTCAACACCCCTTTACAAGGGGCTCAGCACTTTCTAGGATTAGGCCCTGTCATAACTATAAAGGGAAGGGCAACAGCCCTCCCGTGTACAGTACTATAAAATCCCTCCTGGCCAGAGACTCCAAAATCCTTTTACCTGTAAAGGGTTAAGAAGCTCAGGTAACCTGGCTGACATCTGACCCAAAGGGGACAAGATACTTTCAAATCTTGGTGGGGGGAAGGCTTTTGTTTGTGCTCTTTGTTTGGGGGTTGTTCGCTCTTGGGACTGAGAGGGACCAGACATCAATCCAGGCTCTCCAAATCTTTTTGAACAAGTCTCTCATATTTCCAACTTGCAAATAAACAGCCAGGCAAGGCGTGTTAGTTTTTATCTTTGTTTTCTCAACTGTAAATGTACCTTTTTGCTAGAGTGTTTATCTCTGTTTGCTGTAACTTTGAACCTAAGGCTAGAGGGGATTCCTCTGGGCTCTTTAAGTTTGATTACCCTGTAAAGTTAGTTTCCATCCTGATTTTACAGAGATGATTTTTACCTTTTTCTTTAATTAAAAGCCTTCTTTTTAAGAACCTGATTGATTTTTCCTTGTTTTTAGATCCAAGGGGGTTGGATCTTGATCCACCCGGAGTTGGTGGGAGAAAGGAGGGGGATGGTTAATTTCTCCTTGTTTTAAGATCCAAGGGGTTTGGATCTATATTCACCAGGGAATTGGTGAAGAGTCTCTCAAGGCTACCCAGGGAAGGGAAATTGCATTTGGGAGTGGTGGCAGCGGACCAGATCTAAGCTGGTAGTTAAGCTTAGAAGTTTTCATGCAGGCCCCCACATTTGTACCCTAAAGTCCAGAGTGAGGAAGCAGCCTTGACAGGCCCTAAACCTGGTAATTCTGAAAAATCAGACCCTAAGATTATGATTACTCACTAAAGGTAAGCTCCTGCCTTTCTGGGGTGCGGAGGTATGCGTGGATGGACAGGGAGCTGAGAGAATGACTGTATCCTAATTGGTTGGTATAATTAGTCCAAGGACAGCAGCGAGCTGTGCCATGAAACATCTCCAGTGTTTGCAGCTCCTAGCATCAGACAAATGCAAATAGACCAAAGTCTGCTATTGTCTGCCGCCTTTCAAAGCAGGCTGGAGCTGGGTCGGGGTAAGAACCACGTGAGCAGCTGTAGAGAGCCGTGGACCCTCCACACCTACCCTGGACAGGTGGCCCTAGGGGCAGAAACACATCCCTTGGGCAGGTGGAGAGTCTGCAGCTCCCTAGCCCTCTCCGGAGTCCAGCTAGGGTTGTCAGGTGACTGGTTTTTGACCGGAACGCCCTGTCGAAAAGGGACCCTGGCGGCTCCGGTCAGCACCGCTGACCAAGGGTATGTCTATACCCAGCCGCTAGTTCGGCGGCTGGCAATCAAACTTCTGGGTTCGACTTATCGCGTCTTGTCTGGACGCGATAAGTCGAACCCGGAAGTGCTCGCCGTCGACTGCGGTACTCCAGCTCGGCGAGAGGAGTACCGCGGAGTCGACGGGGGAGCCTGCCTGCCACGTGTGGACCGAGGTAAGTTCAAACTAAGGTACTTCGAACTTCAGCTAGTTCGATTTGGGGGTTTAGTGTAGACCAAGCCCAAGTCATTAAAAGTTCCGTCGGCAGTGCAGCAGGGCTAAGGCAGGCTCCCTGCCTGCCTTGGCTCTGTGCAGCTCCCCCAAAGCGGCCGGCATGTCTGGCCCTTAGGCGCAGGGGAGATCAGGGAAGCTCTCCATGCTGGCCCCGCCCCCACTGCTGGCTCCACAGCTCTCATTGGCCGGGAACCGGGGCCAATGGGAGCTGCGGGGGCAATGCCTGTGGGTGCAGGCAGTGCACACTGTGCAGAGCCACCTGGCCTGTGCCTCCGCCTAGGGTCCAGACATGCCGGCCACTTCTGGGAGCAGTGTGGAGCCAGGGCAGGCAGGGAGACTACCTTAGCCCTGCTGCGCCACCAACCAGGAGCCTGAGATAAGTGCCACCCAGCTGGAGCCTGCATCCCGAACCCCTTGCCCCAGGTCAGAACCCCGTCCCGCACACAAACTCCCTCCCGGACCCCGCACTCCCTCCCACACCCAAACTCCCTACCCTATCCCTGAGCCCCCTCCCACACTCCAAACCCCTTGGCTCCAGCCTGTAGCCCCCTCCTGCACCCCAAACCCCTCACCCCCAGCCCCACCCCAGAGCCCACACTCCTAGCTGGAGCCCTCACCCCTTCCTGCACCCCAACCCCCTTCCCAAGTCCAGAGCGCCCTCCTGCACCCTGAACCCCTCATTTCTGGCCCTACCCCAGATCCCATACTCCCAGCTGGAGCCCTCACCCCTCCTACACTCCTACCCCCTGCCTCATCCCAGTGACAGTGGGGGGACAGCGAGTGACGGAGGGAGGGGGCTGGAGTCAGTGGAGGGCAGGGCCTCAGAAAAGGGGCAGGGCTTCAGGGAAGGGGCCTCAGGGAAGGGACGGGACAGGGGGCAGGGCAAGGGTCGTTTTTGTGCAATTAGAAAGTTGGCAACCCTAATTCCATCTAAGTTCCAACTTGGTCGAGGGCAGGGCCTGGGGGAGGGGAAGAGGAGGGACAGGGCCACAGAGGGGACAGGGACCCCAGGCTGGTCCCCCCACCTTTGGGAAGGCTCCACCTTCCCTGGCTACCACGTGGTTTGGTAAAATCTAGCACAACAGAGATATGGGCTGTTGTGCATCACAAAGGAGGTGCATTGGCAAAACTGTGTAGAGATTTAAGTATTGGCATTGCAAGGAAAGAGGCAGAATGAAGGTGCCTTGGCAGAGCTCTGGGATGCAGTGGGGGGGGCGCAGGAGAAGTAGTGGAGTTCAGGACCTAGATGCACAGGTACA